>NW_026291817.1:900000-1040303 GCF_023091745.1 Budorcas taxicolor
ATCTTGGGGTGCCTCTGAGTATCCCCAGGGGAGTCAGGCCTCGTCTCGAGTGGGGGCATGCACGTGCGCTTCCCTCCCGAGCTGCAGCAGTAGTGTCATGCTTCCTCTCACGTGGATCAAGGAATCTGTGGCTTTCCCTTGAGGCTTTCCCTCGAGGCTTTCCCACGAGGCTTTCCCACAGGGCTGTGCCAAGTGCCACCTTTGTGTGAGTCGATCATCGCCGTGAAAGACGAGCCGGTGAAGGGAATAGAGGTTCCTCTGGAATGGACTGAGACATCTGGGGGACTCTTGGAATGGTGGCACGACCCTGGAGTTCCTCTCGCCGTTCCTGTTGAGAGGGCCTCCTCTTGAGATGCGACGGGAACGCCGGGAATTCTTTGCCGACGAAGCAGGGAAAGGATCCCTCATCTCGAGCTACGAGGCGGAAACGGGGCTCCTCTGGATGTGGGCGGGACCCTCGTGTTTCCTCTCGAGTGGATACGGGTATGTCGGAGATCTTCTTGAGTTGCACCTAGGGTGTGAAGGACCCTTTCGACGTTCCAGAGGTGAGGTGTGAGTAGTCCCGAGAAGCCTCTGCGGAAATGGTCCTCATCTCGCCTGCAGGGGGAACCTCCTGGATATTCTCGAGTTGCGGCATGTCTTCTCGAGTTACGACGGGGACCTCAGGGACCCGCTCTGGTGGCCTCAGGAAGGGCCAATCCCCATGCGAGTTGCTACGGGCCATCTCGGGATATCTCTCCCATCGATGCCGGGGCCTAAGACCTTGTGTGGAGTCAGGGCCGGAACCTGAGGATTCCTCTCCCGTGTTGACATGCATCTTGGGGTGCATCTCAGTTTCCCCAGGGGAGTCAGGCCTCGTATCGAGTGGGGGCATGCACGTCCCCTTCCCTCGTGAGCTGCAGCAGTAGTGTCACGCTTCCTGTCACGTGGATCAAGGGATCTGTGGCTTTCCCTCGAGGCTTTCCCTCGAGGCTTTCCCACGAGGCTTTCCCACAGGGCCGTGCCAAGCGCCACCTTGGAGTGAGTCGATCCTCGGCGTGAAAGACGAGCCGGTGAAGGGAAAAGAGGTTCCTCTGGAATAGACTGAGACATCCGGGGGACTCTTGGAATGGTGGCACGACCCTGGAGTTCCTCTCGCCGTTCCTGATGAGAGGGCCTCCTCTTGAGATGCGACGGGAACGCCGGGAATTCTTTCCCGACGAAGCAGGGAAAGGATCCCTCACCTCGAGCTACGAGGCGGAAACGGGGCTCCTCTGGATGTGGGCGGGACCCTCGTGTTTCCTCTCGAGTGGAGACGGGTATGTCGGGGAACTTCTTGAGTTGCACCCAGGGTGTGAAGGACCCTTTCGAAGTTCCAGAGGTGAGGTGTGATTAGCATCGAGACGCCTCAGGGGAAATGGGCCTCATCTCGCCTGGAGGGGAGAACCTCCTGGATTTTCTCGAGTTGCGGCAGGTCTTCTCGAGTTACGACGGGGACCTCAGGGACCCGCTCTGGTGGCCTCGGGAAAGGCCAGTCCCCATGCGAGTTGCTCGGGGCCATCTCCGGATTCCTCTCCCGTTGATGCCGGGGCCTAAACACTGTGAGGAGACGGGGCCGGAACCTGAGGATTCCTCTCCAGTGTTGACATGGAACTTGGGGTGCCTCTGAGTCTCCCCAGGAGAGTCAGGCCTCGTCTCGAGTGGGGTCATGCACGTGCGCTTTCTTCCCGAGCTGCAGCAGTAGGGTCTAGCTTCCTGTCACGAGGATCAAGGGATCTGTGCCTTTCCCTCGAGGCTTTCCCTCGAGGCTTTCCCACGAGGCTTTCCCACAGGGCTGTGTCACGTGCCACCTTGGTGTGAGTCGATCCTCCGCGTGAAAGACGAGCGGGTGAAGGGGAATGAGGTTCCTCTGGAATGGACTGAGACGTCTGGGGGACTCATGGAATGGTGGCACGACCCTGGAGTTCCTCTCGCTGTTCCTGTTGACAGGGCCTCCTCTTGAGATGCGACGGGAACGCCGGGAATTCTTTCCCGACGAAGCAGGGAAAGGATCCCTCATCTCGAGTCTGAGGCGGAAACCGGGCTCCTCTGGATGTGGGCGGGACCCTCGTGTTTCCTCTCGAGTGGAGACGGGTATGTCGGGGAACTTCTTGAGTTGCACCAAGGGTGTGAAGTACCCTTTCGACGTTCCAGAGGTGAGGTGTGATTAGCCCCGAGACGCCTCTGCGCAAATGGGCCTCATCTCGCCTGCAGGGGAGAACCTCCTGGATATTCTCGAGTTGCGGCAGGTCTTCTCGAGTTACGACGGGGACCTCACGGACCCGCTCTGGTGGCCTCAGGAAAGGCCAGGCCCATGCGAGTTGCTAGCGGCCATCTCGGGATTCCTCTCCCGTCCATGCCGGGGCCTAACACCTCGTGTGGAGTTGGGGCCGGAACCTGAGGATTCCTCTCCAGTGTTGACATGCATCTTGGGGGGCCTCTGAGTCTCTCCAGGGGAGTCAGGACTCGTCTCGAGTGGGCGCATGCACGTGTGCTTCATTCCCGAGCTGCAGCACTAGTGTCACGCTTCCTGTCACGTGGATCAAGGGATCTGTGGCTTTCCCTCGAGGCTTTCCCACGAGGCTTTCCCAAAGGGCTGTGCAAATTGCCACCTTGGTGTGTGTCCATCCTCGGCGTGAAAGACGAGCCGGTGAAGGGAAAAGAGGTTCCTCTGGAATGGACTGAGACATTTGGGGGAATCTTGGAATGGTGGCACGACCATGGAGTTCCTCTCGCCGTTCCTGTTGAGAGGACCTCCTCTTGAGATGCGACGGGAACGCCGGGAATTCTTTCCCGACGAAGCAGGGAAAGGATCCCTCACCTCGAGCTACGAGGCCGAAACGGGGCTCCTCTGCATGTGGGCGGGACCCTCGTGTTTCCTCTCGAGTGGAGACGGGTATGTCGGGCAACATCTTGAGTTGCACCCAGGGTGTGAAGGACCCTTTCGACGTTTCAGAGGTGAGGTGTGATTAGACCCGAGAGCCTCTGAGGAAATGGGCCTCCTCTCGCCTGGAGGAGAGATCCTCCTGGATTTTCTCGAGTTGCGGCAGGTCTCCTCGAGTTACGACGGGGACCTCAGGGACCCGCTCTTGTGGCCTCAGGAAAGGCCAGTCCCCATGAGAGTTGCTAGGGGCCATCTCGGGATATCTCTCCCGTCGATTCCGGGGCCTAAGACCTTGTGTGGAGTCAGGGCCGGACCCTGAGGTTTCCTCTCCCGTGTTGACAAGGATCTTGGGGTGCATCTCAGTCTCCCCAGGGGAGTCAGGCCTCGTCTCGAGTGGGGGCATGCACGTCCCCTTCCCTCGCGAGCTGCAGCAGTAGTGTCACGCTTCCTGTCGCGTGGATCAAGGGATCTGTGTCTTTCCCTCGAGGCTTTCCCTCGAGGCTTTCCCACGAGGCTTTCCCACAGGGCCGTGCCAAGCGCCACCTTGGAGTGAGTCGATCCTCGGCGTGAAAGACGAGCCGGTGAAGGGAAAAGAGGTTCCTCTGGAATGGACTGAGACATCCGGGGGACTCTTGCAATGGTGGCACGACCCTGGAGTTCCTCTCGCAGTTCCTGTTGAGAGGGCCTCCTCTTGAGATGCGACGGGAACGCCGGGAATTCTTTCCCGACGAAGCAGGGAAAGGATCCCTCACCTCGAGCTACGAGGCCGAAACGGGGCTCCTCTGGATGTGGGCGGGACCCTCGTGTTTCCTCTCGAGTGGAGACGGGTATGTCGGGGAACTTCTTGAGTTGCACCCAGGGTGTGAAGGACCCTTTCGAAGTTCCAGAGGTGAGGTGTGATTAGCCCCGAGAAGCCTCTGCGGAAATGGGCCTCATCTCTTCTGCAGGGGAGAACCTCCTGGATATTCTCGAGTTGTGGCAGGTCTTCTCGAGTTACGACGGAGACCTCAGGGACCCGCTCTGGTGGCCTCAGGAAGGGCCAGGCACCATTCGAGTTGCTAGGGGCCATCTTGAGATTCCTCTCCTGTCGATGCCGGGGACTAAGACCTTGTGTGGAGTCGGGGCCGGAACCTGAGGATTCCTCTCCAGTGTTGGCATGGATCTTGGGGTGCCTCTGAGTCTCCCCAGGGGAGTCAGGCCTCGTCTCGAGTGGGGGCGTGCACGTGCGCTTCCCTCCCGAGCTGCAGCAGTAGTGTCACGCTTCCTCTCACGTGGATCAAGGGATCTGTGGCTTTCCCTCGAGGCTTTCCCTCGAGGCTTTCCCACGAGGCTTTCCCACAGGGCTGTGCAAAGTGCCACCTTGGTGTGTGTCGATCCTCGGCGTGAAAGACGAGCCGGTGAAGGGAAAAGAGGTTCCTCTGGAATGGACTGAGACATTTGGGGGACTCTTGGAATGGTGTCACGACCCTGGAGTTCCTCTCGCCGTTCCTGTTGAGAGGGCCTCCTCTTGAGATGAGACGGGAACGCCGGGAATTCTTTCCCGACGAAGCAGGGAAAGGATCCTTCACCTCGAGCTACGAGGCTGAAACGGGGCTCCTCTGGATGTGGGCGGGACCCTCGTGTTTCCTCTCGAGTGGAGACGGGTATGTCGGGGAACTTCTTGAGTTGCACGCAGGGTGTGAAGGACGCTTTCGAAGTTCCAGAGGTGAGGTGTGATTAGCCCCGAGAAGCCTCTGCGGAAATGGGCCTCACCTCGACTGCAGGGGAGAAACTCCTGGATATTCTCGAGTTGTGGCAGGTCTTCTCGAGTTACGACGGGGACCTCAGGGACCCGCTCTGGAGGCCTCAGGAAGGGCCAGGCACCATTCGAGTTGCTAGGAGCCGTCTCGGGATTACTCTCCTGTCGATGCCGGGGACTAAGACCTTGTGTGGAGTCGGGGCCGGAACCTGAGGATTCCTCTCCAGTGTTGACATGGATCTTGGGGTGCCTCTGAGTCTCCCCAGGGGAGTCAGGCCTCGTTTCGAGTGGGGGCATGCACGTGCGCTTTCCTCCCGAGCTGCAGCAGTAGTGTCACGCTTCCTGTCACGTGGATCAAGGGATCTGTGGCTTTCCCTAGAGGATTTCCCTCGAGGCTTTCCCACAAGGCTGTCGCACAGGGCTGTGCCAAGTGCCACCTTGGTGTGAGTCGATCCTCAGCGTGAAAGACGAGCCGGTGAAGGGAATAGAGGTTCCTCTGGAATGGACTGAGACATCCGGGGGACTCTTGGAATGGTGGCACGATCCTGGAGTTCCTCTCGCCGTTCCTGTTGAGAGGGCCTCCTCTTGAGTTGCGTCGGGAACGCCGGGAATTCTTTCCCTAAGAAGCAGGGAAAGGATCCCTCATCTCGAGCTACGAGGTGCAAACGGGGCTCCTCTGGTTGTGGGCGGGACCCTCGTGTTTCCTCTCGAGTGGACACGGGTATGTCGGGGAACTTCTTTAGTTTCACCAAGGCTGTGAAGGACCCTTTCGAAGTTCCAGAGGTGAGGTGTGATTAGCATCGAGACGCCTCAGGGGAAATGGGCCTCATCTCGCCTGGAGGGGAGAACCTCCTGGATTTTCTCGAGTTGCGGCAGGTCTTCTCGAGTTACGACGGGGACCTCAGGGACCCGCTCTGGTGGCCTCGGCAAAGGCCAGTCCCCATGCGAGTTGCTCGGGGCCATCTCGGGATTCCTCTCCCGTCGATGCCGGGGCCTAAGACACTGTGAGGAGACGGGGCCGGAACCTGAGGATTCCTCTCCAGTGTTGACATGGAACTTCGGGTGCCTCTGAGTCTCCCCAGGGGAGTCAGGCCTCGTCTCGAGTGGGGTCATGCACGTGCGCTTTCTTCCCGAGCTGCAGCAGTAGGGTCAAGCTTCCTGTCACGTGGATCAAGGGATCTGTGCCTTTCCCTCGAGGCTTTCCCTCGAGGCTTTCCCACGAGGCTTTCCCACAGTGCTGTCCCATGTGCCACCTTGGTGTGAGTCGATCCTCGGCGTGAAAGACCAGCCGGTGAAGGGGAATGAGGTTCCTCTGGAATGGACTGAGACGTCTGGGGGACTCATGGAATGGTGGCACGACCCTGGAGTTCCTCTCGCTGTTCCTGTTGACAGGGCCTCCTCTTGAGATGCGACAGGAAAGCCGGGAATTCTTTCCCGACGAAGCAGGGAAAGGATCCCTCATCTCGAGTCTGAGGCGGAAACGGGGCTCCTCTGGATGTGGGCGGGACCCTCGTGTTTCCTCTCGAGTGGAGACGGGTATGTCGGGGAACTTCTTGAGTTGCACCAAGGGTGTGAAGTACCCTTTCGACGTTCCAGAGGTGAGGTGTGATTAGCCCCGAGACACCTCTGCGGAAATGGGCCTCATCTCGCCTGCAGGGGAGAACCTCCTGGATATTCTCGAGTTGTGGCAGGTCTTCTCGAGTTACGACGGGGACCTCACGGACCCGCTCTGGTGGCCTCAGGAAAGGCCAGGCCCCATGAGAGTTGCTAGGGGCCATCTCGGGATATCTCTCCCGTCGATTCCGGGGCCTAAGACCTTGTGTGGAGTCAGGGCCGGACCCTGAGGTTTCCTCTCCCGTGTTGACAAGGATCTTGGGGTGCATCTCAGTCTCCCCAGGGGAGTCAGGCCTCGTCTCGAGTGGGGGCATGCACGTCCCCTTCCCTCGCGAGCTGCAGCAGTAGTGTCACGCTTCCTGTCGCGTGGATCAAGGGATCTGTGTCTTTCCCTCGAGGCTTTCCCTCGAGGCTTTCCCACGAGGCTTTCCCACAGGGCCGTGCCAAGCGCCACCTTGGAGTGAGTCGATCCTCGGCGTGAAAGACGAGCCGGTGAAGGGAAAAGAGGTTCCTCTGGAATGGACTGAGACATCCGGGGGACTCTTGCAATGGTGGCACGACCCTGGAGTTCCTCTCGCAGTTCCTGTTGAGAGGGCCTCCTCTTGAGATGCGACGGGAACGCCGGGAATTCTTTCCCGACGAAGCAGGGAAAGGATCCCTCACCTCGAGCTACGAGGCCGAAACGGGGCTCCTCTGGATGTGGGCGGGACACTCGTGTTTCCTCTCGAGTGGAGACGGGTATGTCGGGGAACTTCTTGAGTTGCACCCAGGGTGTGAAGGACCCTTTCGAAGTTCCAGAGGTGAGGTGTGATTAGCCCCGAGAAGCCTCTGCGGAAATGGGCCTCATCTCTTCTGCAGGGGAGAACCTCCTGGATATTCTCGAGTTGTGGCAGGTCTTCTCGAGTTACGACGGAGACCTCAGGGACCCGCTCTGGTGGCCTCAGGAAGGGCCAGGCACCATTCGAGTTGCTAGGGGCCATCTTGAGATTCCTCTCCTGTCGATGCCGGGGACTAAGACCTTGTGTGGAGTCGGGGCCGGAACCTGAGGATTCCTCTCCAGTGTTGGCATGGATCTTGGGGTGCCTCTGAGTCTCCCCAGGGGAGTCAGGCCTCGTCTCGAGTGGGGGCGTGCACGTGCGCTTCCCTCCCGAGCTGCAGCAGTAGTGTCACGCTTCCTCTCACGTGGATCAAGGGTTCTGTGGCTTTCCCTCGAGGCTTTCCCTCGAGGATTTCCCACGAGGCTTTCCCACAGGGCTGTGCAAAGTGCCACCTTGGTGTGTGTCGATCCTCGGCGTGAAAGACGAGCCGGTGAAGGGAAAAGAGGTTCCTCTGGAATGGACTGAGACATTTGGGGGACTCTTGGAATGGTGTCACGACCCTGGAGTTCCTCTCGCCGTTCCTGTTGAGAGGGCCTCCTCTTGAGATGAGACGGGAACGCCGGGAATTCTTTCCCGACGAAGCAGGGAGAGGATCCTTCACCTCGAGCTACGAGGCTGAAACGGGGCTCCTCTGGATGTGGGCGGGACCCTCGTGTTTCCTCTCGAGTGGAGACGGGTATGTCGGGGAACTTCTTGAGTTGCACGCAGGGTGTGAAGGACGCTTTCGAAGTTCCAGAGGTGAGGTGTGATTAGCCCCGAGAAGCCTCTGCGGAAATGGGCCTCACCTCGACTGCAGGGGAGAAACTCCTGGATATTCTCGAGTTGTGGCAGGTCTTCTCGAGTTACGACGGGGACCTCAGGGACCCGCTCTGGAGGCCTCAGGAAGGGCCAGGCACCATTCGAGTTGCTAGGAGCCGTCTCGGGATTACTCTCCTGTCGATGCCGGGGACTAAGACCTTGTGTGGAGTCGGGGCCGGAACCTGAGGATTCCTCTCCAGTGTTGACATGGATCTTGGGGTGCCTCTGAGTCTCCCCAGGGGAGTCAGGCCTCGTTTCGAGTGGGGGCATGCACGTGCGCTTTCCTCCCGAGCTGCAGCAGTAGTGTCACGCTTCCTGTCACGTGGATCAAGGGATCTGTGGCTTTCCCTAGAGGATTTCCCTCGAGGCTTTCCCACAAGGCTGTCGCACAGGGCTGTGCCAAGTGCCACCTTGGTGTGAGTCGATCCTCAGCGTGAAAGACGAGCCGGTGAAGGGAATAGAGGTTCCTCTGGAATGGACTGAGACATCCGGGGGACTCTTGGAATGGTGGCACGAACCTGGAGTTCCTCTCGCCGTTCCTGTTGAGAGGGCCTCCTCTTGAGTTGCGTCGGGAACGCCGGGAATTCTTTCCCTAAGAAGCAGGGAAAGGATCCCTCATCTCGAGCTACGAGGTGCAAACGGGGCTCCTCTGGTTGTGGGCGGGACCCTCGTGTTTCCTCTCGAGTGGACACGGGTATGTCGGGGAACTTCTTTAGTTTCACCAAGGCTGTGAAGGACCCTTTCGAAGTTCCAGAGGTGAGGTGTGATTAGCATCGAGACGCCTCAGGGGAAATGGGCCTCATCTCGCCTGGAGGGGAGAACCTCCTGGATTTTCTCGAGTTGCGGCAGGTCTTCTCGAGTTACGACGGGGACCTCAGGGACCCGCTCTCGTGGCCTCGGCAAAGGCCAGTCCCCATGCGAGTTGCTCGGGGCCATCTCGGGATTCCTCTCCCGTCGATGCCGGGGCCTAAGACACTGTGAGGAGACGGGGCCGGAACCTGAGGATTCCTCTCCAGTGTTGACATGGAACTTCGGGTGCCTCTGAGTCTCCCCAGGGGAGTCAGGCCTCGTCTCGAGTGGGGTCATGCACGTGCGCTTTCTTCCCGAGCTGCAGCAGTAGGGTCAAGCTTCCTGTCACGTGGATCAAGGGATCTGTGCCTTTCCCTCGAGGCTTTCCCTCGAGGCTTTCCCACGAGGCTTTCCCACAGGGATGTCCCATGTGCTACCTTGGTGTGAGTCGATCCTCGGCGTGAAAGACCAGCCGGTGAAGGGGAATGAGGTTCCTCTGGAATGGACTGAGACGTCTGGGGGACTCATGGAATGGTGGCACGACCCTGGAGTTCCTCTCGCTGTTCCTGTTGACAGGGCCTCCTCTTGAGATGCGACAGGAACGCCGGGAATTCTTTCCCGACGAAGCAGGGAAAGGATCCCTCATCTCGAGTCTGAGGCGGAAACGGGGCTCCTCTGGATGTGGGCGGGACCCTCGTGTTTCCTCTCGAGTGGAGACGGGTATGTCGGGGAACTTCTTGAGTTGCACCAAGGGTGTGAAGTACCCTTTCGACGTTCCAGAGGTGAGGTGTGATTAGCCCCGAGACACCTCTGCGGAAATGGGCCTCATCTCGCCTGCAGGGGAGAACCTCCTGGATATTCTCGAGTTGTGGCAGGTCTTCTCGAGTTACGACGGGGACCTCACGGACCCGCTCTGGTGGCCTCAGGAAAGGCCAGGCCCCATGCGAGTTGCTAGGGGCCATCTCGGGATTCCTCTCCCGTCGATGCCGGGGCCTAACACCTCGTGTGGAGTCGGGGCCGGAACCTGAGGATTCCTCTCCAGTGTTGACATGCATCTTGGGGTGCCTCTGAGTCTCCCCAGGGGAGTCAGGCCTCGTCTCGAGTGGGCGCATGCACGTGTGCTTCATTCCCGAGCTGCAGCACTAGTGTCACGCTGCCTGTCACGTGGATCAAGGGATCTGTGGCTTTCCCTCGAGGCTTTCCCTCGAGGCTTTCCCACGAGGCTTTCCCACAGGGCTGTGCAAAGTGCCACCTTGGTGTGTGTCGATCCTCGGCGTGAAAGACGAGCCGGTGAAGGGAAAAGAGGTTCCTCTGGAATGGACTGAGACATTTGGGGGACTCTTGGAATGGTGGCACGACCCTGGAGTTCCTCTCGCCATTCCTGTTGAGAGGGCCTCTTCTTGAGATGCGACGGGAACGCCGGGAGTTCTTTCCCGACGAAGCAGGGAAAGGATCCCTCACCTCGAGGTACGAGGCGGAAACGGGGCTCCTCTGGATGTGGGCGAGACCCTCGTGTTTCCTCTCGATTGGAGACGGGTATGTCGGGGAACTTCTGGAGTTGCACCAAGGCTGTGAAGGACCCTTTCGACGTTCCAGATGTGAGGTGTGATTAGCCCCGAGAAGCCAATGATGAAATGGGCCTCATCTCGCCTGCAGGGGAGAACCTCCTGGATATTCTCGAGTTGCGGCAGGTCTTCTCGAGTTACGACGGGGACCTCAGGGACCCGCTCTGGTGGCCTCAGGAAGGGCCAGTCCCCATGCGAGTTGCTAGGGGCCATCTCGGGATTCCTCTCCCGTCGATGTCGGGGCCTAAGACCTTCTGTGGAGTCGGGGCCGGAACCTGAGCATTCCTCTCCAGTGTTGACATGGATCTTGGGGTGCCTCTGAGTCTCACCAGGGGAGTCAGGCTTCGTCTCGAGTGGACGCATGCCCGTGCGCTTCCCTCCCGAGCTACAGCAGTAGGGTCAGTCTTCCTGTCACGTGGATCAAGGGATCTGTGGCTTTCCCTCGAGCCTTTCCCACGTGGCTTTTCCACAGGGTCATGCCAAGCGCCACCTTGGTGTGAGTCGATCCTCGGCGTGAAAGACGAGCCGGTGAAGGGAAAAGAGGTTCCTCTGGAATGGACTGAGACATCTGGGGGACTTTTGGAATGGTGGCACCACCCTGGAGTTCCTCTCGCCGTTCCTGATGAGAGGGCCTCCTCTTGAGATGCGACGGGAACGCCGGGAATTCTTTCCCGAAGAAGCAGGGAAAGGATCCCTCACCTCGAGCTTCGAGGCGGAAACGGGGCTCCTCTGGATGTGGGCGGGACACTCGTGTTTCCTCTCGAGTGAAGACGGGTATGTCGGGGAACTTCTTGAGTTGCACCAAGGGTGTGAAGGACCCTTTTGACGTTCCAGAGTTGAGGGGTGATTAGCCCCGAAAAGCCTCAGCGGAAATGGGCCTCATCTCGCCTGCAGGGGAGAACCTCCTTGATATTCCCGAGTTGCGGCAAGTCTTCTGGAGTTACGACGGGGACGTCAGGGACTCGCTCTGGTGGCCTCAGGAAGGGCCAGTCCCCATG
Organism: Budorcas taxicolor; assembly: GCF_023091745.1. Classification (NCBI taxonomy): domain Eukaryota; kingdom Metazoa; phylum Chordata; class Mammalia; order Artiodactyla; family Bovidae; genus Budorcas; species Budorcas taxicolor. The sequence continues at coordinate 911,283 of NW_026291817.1, forward strand.
CGATTTGCTATGGGCCATCTCGTGATTCCTCTCCCGTCGATGCCAGGGCCTAAGACCTTGTGTGGAGTCGGGGCCGGAACCTGAGCATTCCTCTCCAGTGTTGACATGGATCTTGGGGTGCCTCTGAGTCTCCCCAGGGGAGTCACGCCTCGTGTCGAGTGGGGGCATGCACGTGCGCTTCCCTCAGGAGCTGCAGCAGTAGGGTCACGCTTCCTGTCACGTGGATCAAGGGATCTGTGGCTTTCCCTCGAGGCTGTCCCTCGAGGCTTTCCCACGAGGCTTTCCCACAAGGCCATGCCAAGTGCCACCTTGGTGTGAGTCGATCCTCGGCGTGAAAGACGAGCCGGTGAAGGGAAAAGATGTTCCTCTGGAATGGACTGGGTCATCTGGGGGACTCTTGGAATGGTGGCACGACCCCGGAGTTCCTCTCGCCATTCCTGTTGAGAGGGCCTCCTCTTGAGATGCGACGGGAACGCCGGGTTTTCTTTCCCGACGAAGCAGGGAAAGGATCCCTCACCTCGAGCTACGAGGCGGAAACGGGGCTCCTCTGGATGTGGGCGGGACCCTCGTGTTTCCTCTGGAGTGGAGACGGGTATGTCCGGGAACTTCTTGAGTTGCACCAAGGGTGTGAAAGACCCTTTCGAAGTTCCAGAGGTGAGGTGTGATTAGCCCCGAGAAGCCTCTGCAGAAATGGGCCTACTCTCGCCTGGAGGGGAGATCCTCCTGGATTTTCTCGAGTTGCGGGAGGTCTTCTCGAGTTACGACGGGGACCTCAGGGAACCGCTCTTGTGGCCTCAGGAAGGGCCAGGCACCATTCGAGTTGCTAGGGGCCATCTTGGGATTCCTCTCCTGTCGATGCCGGGGCCTAAGACCTTGTGTGGAGTCGGGGCCGGAACCTGAGCATTCCTCTCCAGTGTTGACATGGACCTTGGGGTGCCTCTGAGTCTCCCCAGGGGAGTCAGGCCTCGTCTGGAGTGGGGGCGTGCACGTGCCCTTCCCTCCCGAGCTGCAGCAGTAGGGTAACGCTTCCTGTCACGTGGATCAAGGGATCTGTGGCTTTCCCTCGAGGCTTTCCCTCGAGACTTTCCCACGAGGCTTTCCCACAGGGCTGTGCCAAGTGCCACCTTGGTGTGAGTCGATCCTCGGCGTGAAGGACGAGCCGGTGAAGGGAAAAGAGGTTCCTCTGGAATGGACTGAGACATCTGGGGGACTCTTGGAATGCTGGCTCGATCCTGGAGTTCCTCTCGCCTTTCCTGTTGAGAGGGCCTCCTCTTGAGATGCGATGGGAACGCCGGGAATTCTTTCCCGACGAAGCAGGGAAAGGATCCGTCACCTCGAGCTACTAGGCGGAAACGGGGCTCCTCTGGACGTGGGCGGGACCCTCGTGTTTCCTCTCGAGTGGAGACGGGTATGTCGGGGAACTTCTTGAGTTGCACCCAGGGTGTGAAGGACCCTTTCGAAGTTCCAGAGGTGAGGTGTGATTTTCCCCGAGAAGCCTCTGCGGAAATGGGCCTCATCTCGACTGCAGGGGAGAACCTCCTGGATATTCTCGAGTTTCGGCAGGTCTTCTCGAGTTACGACGGGGACCTCAGGGACCCGCTCTTGTGGCCTCAGGAAGGGCCAGGCACCATGCGAGTTGCTACGGGCCATCTCAGGATTCCTCTCCCGTCGATGCCGGGGCCTAAGACCTTGTGTGGAGTCGGGGCCGGAACCTGAGGATTCCTCTTCAGTGTTGACATGGATCTTGGGGTGCCTCTGAGTCTCCCCAGGGGAGTCAGGCCTCGTCTCGAGTGGGGGCGTGCACGTGCGCTTCCCCCCGGAGCTGCAGCAGTAGTGTCTCGCTTCCTCTAACATGGATCAAGGGATCTGTGGCTTTCCCTCGAGGCTTTCCACAGGGCTGTGCAAAGTGCCACCTTGGTGTGTGTCGATCCTCGGCGTGAAAGACGAGCCGGTGAAGGGAAAAGAGGTTCCTCTGGAATGGACTGAGACATTTGGGGGACTCTTGGAATGGTGGCAGGACCCTGGAGTTCCTCTCGCCGTTCCTGTTGAGAGGGCCTCCTCTTGAGATGCGACGGGAACGCCGGGAATTCTTTCCCGACGAAGCAGGGAAAGGATCCGTCACCTCGAGCTACTAGGCGGAAACGGTGCTCCTCTGGACGTGGGCGGGACCCTCGTGTTTCCTCTCGAGTGGAGACGGGTATGTCGGGGAACTTCTTGAGTTGCACCCAGGGTGTGAAGGACCTTTTCGACGTTCCAGAGTTGAGGTGTGATTAGCCCCGAGAAGCCTCTGCGGAAATGGGCCTCACCTCGACTGCAGGGGAGAACCTCCTGGATATTCTCGAGTTGTGGCAGGTCTTCTCGAGTTACGACGGGGACCTCAGGGACCCGCTCTGGAGGCCTCAGGAAGGGCCAGCCACCATTCGAGTTGCTAGGAGCCATCTCGGGATTACTCTCCTGTCGATGCCGGGGCCTAAGACCTTGTGTGGAGTCGGGGCCGGAACCTGAGGATTCCTCTCCAGTGTTGACATGGATCTTGGGGTGCCTCTGAGTCTCCCCAGGGGAGTCAGTTCTCGTTTCGAGTGGGGGCATGTACGTGCGCTTTCCTCCCGAGCTGCAGCAGTAGTGTCACGCTTCCTGTCACGTGGATCAAGGGATCTGTGGCTTTCCCTAGAGGATTTCCCTCGAGGCTTTCCCACAAGGCTGTCGCACAGGGCTGTGCCAAGTGCCACCTTGGTGTGAGTCGATCCTCAGCGTGAAAGACGAGCCGGTGAAGGGAATAGAGGTTCCTCTGGAATGGACTGAGACATCCGGGGGATTCTTGGAATGGTGGCACGATCCTGGAGTTCCTCTCGCCGTTCCTGTTGAGAGGGCCTCCTCTTGAGTTGCGTCGGGAACGCCGGGAATTCTTTCCCTAAGAAGCAGGGAAAGGATCCCTCATCTCGAGCTACGAGGTGCAAACGGGGCTCCTCTGGTTGTGGGCGGGACCCTCGTGTTTCCTCTCGAGTGGACACGGGTATGTCGGGGAACTTCTTTAGTTTCACCAAGGCTGTGAAGGACCCTTTCGAAGTTCCAGAGGTGAGGTGTGATTAGCATCGAGACGCCTCAGGGGAAATGGGCCTCATCTCGCCTGGAGGGGAGAACCTTCTGGATTTTCTCGAGTTGCGGCAGGTCTTCTCGAGTTACGACGGGGACCTCAGGGACCCGCTCTGGTGGCCTCGGCAAAGGCCAGTCCCCATGCGAGTTGCTCGGGGCCATCTCGGGATTCCTCTCCCGTCGATGCCGGGGCCTAAGACACTGTGAGGAGACGGGGCCGGAACCTGAGGATTCCTGTCCAGTGTTGACATGGAACTTGGGGTGCCTCTGAGTCTCCCCAGGGGTGTCAGGCCTCGTCTCGAGTGGGGTCATGCACGTGCGCTTTCTTCCCGAGCTGCAGCAGTAGGGTCAAGCTTCCTGTCACGTGGATCAAGGGATCTGTGCCTTTCCCTCGAGGTTTTCCCTCGAGGCTTTCCCACGAGGATTTCCCACAGGGCTGTGCCATGTGCCACCTTGGTGTGAGTCGATCCTCGGCGTGAAAGACCAGCCGGTGAAGGGGAATGAGGTTCCTCTGGAATGGACTGAGACGTCTGGGGGACTCATGGAATGGTGGCACGACCCTGGAGTTCCTCTCGCTGTTCCTGTTGACAGGGCCTCCTCTTGAGATGCGACAGGAACGCCGGGAATTCTTTCCCGACGAAGCAGGGAAAGGATCCCTCATCTCGAGTCTGAGGCGGAAACGGGGCTCCTCTGGATGTGGGCGGGACCCTCGTGTTTCCTCTCGAGTGGAGACGGGTATGTCGGGGAACTTCTTGAGTTGCACCAAGGGTGTGAAGTACCCTTTCGACCTTCCAAGGTGAGGTGTGATTAGCCCCGAGACACCTCTGCGGAAATGGGCCTCATCTCGCCTGCAGGGGAGAACCTCCTGGATATTCTCGAGTTGTGGCAGGTCTTCTCGAGTTACGACGGGGACCTCACGGACCCGCTCTGGTGGCCTCAGGAAAGGCCAGGCCCCATGCGAGTTGCTAGGGGCCATCTCGGGATTCCTCTCCCATCGATGCCGGGGCCTAACACCTCGTGTGGAGTCGGGGCCGGAACCTGAGGATTCCTCTCCAGTGTTGACATGCATCTTGGGGTGCCTCTGAGTCTCACCAGGGGAGTCAGGACTCGTCTCGAGTGGGCGCATGCACGTGTGCTTCATTCCCGAGCTGCAGCACTAGTGTCACGCTGCCTGTCACGTGGATCAAGGGATCTGTGGCTTTCCCTCGAGGCTTTCCCACGAGGCTTTCCCAAAGGGCTGTGCAAAGTGCCACCTTGGTGTGTGTCCATCCTCGGCGTGAAAGACGAGCCGGTGAAGGAAAAGAGGTTCCTCTGGAATGGACTGAGACATTTGGGGAAATCTTGGAATGGTGGCACGACCCTGGAGTTCCTCTCGCCGTTCCTGTTGAGAGGACCTCCTCTTGAGATGCGACGGGAACTCCGGGAATTCTTTCCCGACGAAGCAGGGAAAGGATCCCTCACCTCGAGCTACGAGGCCGAAACGGGCTCCTCTGGATGTGGGCGGGACCCTCGTGTTTCCTCTCGAGTGGAGCGGGTATGTCGGAGATCTTCTTGAGTTGCACCAAGGGTGTGAAGGACCCTTTCGACGTTCCAGAGGTGAGGTGTGATTAGTCCCGAGAAGCCTCTGCGGAAATGGTCCTCATCTCGCCTGCAGGTGAGAACCTCCTGGATATTCTCGAGTTGCGGCAGGTCTTCTCGAGTTACGACGGGGACCTCAGGGACCCGCTCTGGTGGCCTCAGGAAGGGCCAGTCCCCATGCGAGTTGCTAGGGGCCATCTCGGGATATCTCTCCCATCGTTGCCGGGGCCTAAGACCTTGTGTGGAGTCAGGGCCGGAACCTGAGGTTTCCTCTCCCGTGTTGACATGGATCTTGGGGTGCATCTCAGTCTCCCCAGGGGAGTCAGGCCTCGTCTCGAGTGGGGGAATGCACGCCCCCTTCCCTCGCGAGCTGCAGCAGTAGTGTCACGCTTCCTGTCACGTGGATCAAGGGATCTGTGTCTTTCCCTCGAGGCTTTCCCTCGAGGCTTTCCCACGAGGCTTTCCCACAGGGCCGTGCCAAGCGCCACCTTGGAGTGAGTCGATCCTCGGCGTGAAAGACGAGCCGGTGAAGGGAAAAGAGGTTCCTCTGGAATGGACTGAGACATCCGGGGGACTCTTGCAATGGTGGCACGACCCTGGAGTTCCTCTCGCCGTTCCTGTTGAGAGGGCCTCCTCTTGAGATGCGACGGGAACGCCGGGAATTCTTTCCCGACGAAGCAGGGAAAGGATCCCTCACCTCGAGCTACGAGGCGGAAACGGGGCTCCTCTGGATGTGGGCGGGACCCTCGTGTTTCCTCTCGAGTGGAGACGGCTACGTCGGGGAACTTCTTGAGTTGCACCCAGGGTGTGAAGGACCCTTTCGAAGTTCCAGAGGTGAGGTGTGATTAGCCCCGAGAAGCCTCTGCGGAAATGGGCCTCATCTCTTCTGCAGGGGAGAACCTCCTGGATATTCTCGAGTTGTGGCAGGTCTTCTCGAGTTCCGACGGGGACCTCAGGGACCCGCTCTGGTGGCCTCAGGAAGGGCCAGGCACCATTCGAGTTGCTAGGGGCCATCTCGGGATATCTCTCCCATCGATGCCAGGGCCTAAGACCTTGTGTGGAGTCAGGGCCGGAACCTGAGGATTCCTCTCCCGTGTTGACATGGATCTTGGGGTGCATCTCAGTCTCCCCAGGGGAGTCAGGACTCGTCTCGAGTGGGGGAATGCACGTCCCCTTCCCTCGCGAGCTGCAGCAGTAGTGTCACGCTTCCTGTCACGTGGATCAAGGGATCTGTGGTTTTCCCTCGAGGCTTTCCCTCGAGGCTTTCCCACGAGGCTTTCCCACAGGGCCGTGCCAAGCGCCACCTTGGAGTGAGTCGATCCTCAGCGTGAAAGACGAGCCGGTGAAGGGAAAAGAGGTTCCTCTGGAATGGACTGAGACATCTGGGGGACTCTTGGAATGGTGGCACGACCCTGGAGTTCCTCTCGCCGTTCCTGTTGAGAGGGCCTCCTCTTGAGATGCGACGGGAATGCCGGGAATTCTTTCCCGACGAAGCAGGGAAAGGATCCCTCACCTCGAGCTACGAGGCGGAAACGGGGCTCCTCTGGATGTGGGCGGGACCCTCGTGTTTCCTCTCGAGTGGAGACGGGTATGTCGGGGAACTTCTTGAGTTGCACCCAGGGTGTGAAGGACCCTTTCGAAGTTCCAGAGGTGAGGTGTGATTAGCCCCGAGAAGCCTCTGCGGAAATGGGCCTCATCTCGACTGCAGGGGAGAACCTCCTGGATATTCTCGAGTTGTGGCAGGTCTTCTCGAGTTACGACGGGGACCTCAGGGACCCGCTCTGGTGGCCTCAGGAAGGGCCAGGCACCATGTGAGTTGCTAGGGGCCATCTCAGGATTCCTCTCCCGTCGATGCCGGGGCCTAAGACCTTGTGTGGAGTTGGGGCCGGAACATGAGGATTCCTCTCCAGTGTTGACATGGATCTTGGTGTGCCTCTGAGTCTCCCCAGGGGAGTCAGGCCTCGTCTCGAGTGGGGGCGTGCACGTGCGCTTCCCCCCGGAGCTGCAGCAGTAGTGTCTCGCTTCCTCTCACGTGGATCAAGGGATCTGTGGCTTTCCCTCGAGGCTTTCCCACGAGGCTTTTCCACTGGGCCATGCCAAGCGCCACCTTGGTGTGAGTCGATCCTCGGCGTGAAAGACGAGCCGGTGAAGGGAAAAGAGGTTCCTCTGGAATGGACTGAGACATCTGGGGGACTCTTGGAATGGTGGCACGAACCTGGAGTTCCTCTCGCCGTTCCTGTTGAGAGGGCCTCCTCTTGAGATGCGACGGGAACGCCGGGAGTTCTTTCCCGACGAAGCAGGGAAAGGATCCCTCACCTCGAGGTACGAGGCGGAAACGGGGCTCCTCTGGATGTGGGGGGGACCCTCGTGTTTCCTCTCGTTTGGAGACGGGTATGTCGGGGAACTTCTGGAGTTGCACCAAGGCTGTGAAGGACCCTTTCGACGTTCCAGATGTGAGGTGTGATTAGCCCCGAGAAGCCAATGATGAAATGGGCCTCATCTCGCCTGCAGGGGAGAACCTCCTGGATATTCTCGAGTTGCGGCAGGTCTTCTCGAGTTACGACGGGGACCTCAGGGACCGGCTCTGGTGGCCTCAGGAAGGGCCAGTCCCCATGCGAGTTGCTAGGGGCCATCTCGGGATTCCTCTCCAGTCGATGTCGGGGCCTAAGACCTTCTGTGGAGTCGGGGCCAGAACCTGAGCATTCCTCTCCAGTGTTGACATAGATCTTGGGGTGCCTCTGAGTCTCACCAGGGGAGTCAGGCTTCGTCTCGAGTGGACGCATGCCCGTGCGCTTCCCTCCCGACCTGCAGCAGTAGGGTCAGGCTTCCTGTCACGGGGATCAAGGGATCTGTGGCTTTCCCTCGAGCCTTTCCCACAGGGCTGTGCCAAGTGCCACCTTGGTGTGAGTCGATCCTCGGCTTGAAAGACGAGCCGGTGAAGGGAAAAGAGGTTCCTCTGGAATGGACTGAGACATTTGGGGGACTCTTGGAATGGTGGCACGACCCTGGAGTTCCTCTCGCCGTTTCTGTTGAGAGGGCCTCTTCTTGAGATGCGACGGGAACGCCGGGAATTCTTTCCCGACGAAGCAGGGAAAGAATCCCTCACCTCGAGCTACGAGGCCGAAACGGGGCTCCTCTGGATGTGGGCGGGACCCTCGTGTTTCCTCTTGAGCGGAGACGGGTATGTCGGGGAACTTCTTGAGTTGCACCCAGGGTGTGAAGCACCCTTTCGACGTTCCAGAGGTGAGGTGTGATTAGCCCCGAGAAGCCTCTGCGGAAATGGGCCTCCTCTCGCCTGCAGGGGAGAACCTCCAGGATATTCTCGAGTTGCGGCAGGTCTTCTCGAGTTACAACGGGGACCTCAGGGACCCGCTCTGGTGGCCTCAGGAAGGGCCAGTCCCGATGCGAATAGCTAGGGGCCATCTCGGGATTCTTCTCCCGTCGATGCCGGGGCCTAAGACCTTGTGTGGAGTCGGGGCTGGAACCTGAGCATTCCTCTCCAGTGTTGACATGGATCTTGGGGTGCCTCTGAGTCTCCCCAGGGGAGTCAGGCCTCGTCTCGAGTGGGGGAATGCACGTGCGCTTCCCTCCCGAGCTGCCGCAGTAGGGTTACGCTTCCTGTCACGTGGATCAAGGGATCTGTGTCTTTCCCTCGAGGCTTTCCCTCGAGGCTTTCCCAGGAGGCTTTGCCACAGGGCTGTGCCAAGTGCCACCTTGGTGTGAGTCGATCCTCGGCGTGAAAGACGAGCCCGTGAAGGGAAAAGAGGTTCCTCTGGAATGGACTGAGACATCTGGGGGACTTTTGGAATGGTGGCACGACCCTGGAGTTCCTCTCGCCGTTCCTGATGAGAGGGCCTCCTCTTGAGATGCGACGGGAACGCCGGGAATTCTTTCCCGAAGAAGCAGGGAAAGGATCCCTCACCTCGATCTACGAGGAGGAAACGGGGCTCCTCTGGATGTGGGCGGGACCCTCGTGTTTCCTCTCGAGTGAAGACTGGTATGTCGGGGAACTTTTTGAGTTGCACCAAGGGTGTGAAAGACCCTTTTGACGTTCCAGAGTTGAGGTGTGATTAGCCCCGAGAAGCCTCTGCAAAAATGGGCCTACTCTCGCCTGGAGGGGAGATCCTCCTGGATTTTCTCGAGTTGCGGCAGGTCTTCTCGAGTTACGACGGGGACCTCAGGGAACCGCTCTGGTGGCCTCAGGAAGGGCCAGGCACCATTTGAGTTGCTAGGGGCAATCTCGGGATTCCTCTCCTGTCGATGCCGGGGCCTATGACCTTGTGTGGAGTCGGGGCCGGAACCTGAGCATTCCTCTCCAGTGTTGACATGGAGCTTGGGGTGCCTCTGAGTCTCCCCAGGGGAGTCAGGCCTCGTCTCGAGTGGGGGAATGCACGTGCGCTTCCCTCCCGAGCTGCCGCAGTAGGGTTACGCTTCCTGTCACGTGGATCAAGGGATCTGTGTCTTTCCCTCGAGGCTTTCACTCGAGGCTTTCCGACGAGGCTTTGCCACAGGGCTGTGCCAAGTGCCACCTTGGTGTGAGTCGATCCTCGGCCTGAAAGACGAGCCGGTGAAGGGAAAAGAGGTTCCTCTGGAATGGACTGAGACATCTGGGGTACTTTTGGAATGGTGGCACGACCCTGGAGTTCCTCTCGCCGTTCCTGATGAGAGGGCCTCCTCTTGAGATGCGACGGGAACGCCGGGAATTCTTTCCCGAAGAAGCAGGAAAGGATCCCTCACCTCGAGCTACGAGGAGGAAACGGGGCTCCTCTGGATGTGGGCGGGACCCTCGTGTTTCCTCTCGAGTGAAGACGGGTATGTCGGGGAACTTCTTGAGTTGCACCAAGGGTGTGAAAGACCCTTTTGACGTTCCAGAGTTGAGGTGTGATTAGCCGCGAAAAGCCTCTGCGGAAATGGGCCTCATCTCGCCTGCAGGGGAGAACCTCCTTGATATTCCCGAGTTGCGGCAAGTCTTCTGGAGTTACGACGGGGACCTCAGGGACCCGCTCTGGTGGCCTCAGGAAGGGCCAGTCCCCATGCGAGTTGCTAGGGGCCATCTCGGGATTCCTCTCCCATCGATGCCAGGGCCTAAGACCTTGTGTGGAGTCGGGTCCGGAACCTGAGCATTCCTCTCCAGTGTTGACATGGATCTTGGGGTGCCTCTGAGTCTCCCCAGGGGAGTCAGGCCTCGTCTCGAGTGGTGGCATGCACGTGAGCTTCCCTCCCGAGCTGCAGCAGTAGTGTCACGCTTCCTGTCACGTGGATCAAGGGATCTGTGGCTTTCCCTCGAGGCTTTCCCTCGAGGCTTTCCCACGAGGCTTTCCACAGGGCTGTGCAAAGTGCCACCTTGGTGTGTGTCGATCCTCGGCGTGAAAGACGAGCCGGTGAAGGGAAAAGAGGTTCCTCTGGAATAGACTGAGACATTTGGGGGACTCTTGGAATGGTGGCACGACCCTGGAGTTCCTCTCGCCGTTCCTGTTGAGAGGGCCTTCTCTTGAGATGCGACGGGAACGCCGGGAATTCTTTCCCGACGAAGCAGGGAAAGGATCCCTCATCTCGAGCTACGAGGCGGAAACGGGGCTCCTCTGGATGTGGGCGGGACCCTCGTGGTTCCTCTCGAGTGGAGACGGGTATGTCGGGGAACTTCTTGAGTTGCACCAAGGGTGTGAAGGACCCTTTCGACCTTCCAGAGTTGAGGTGTGATTAGCCCTGTGAAGCCTCTGCGGAAATGGACCTCATCTCGCCTGCAGGGGAGAACCTCCTGGATATTCTCGAGTTGCGGCAGGTCTTCTCGAGTTACGACGGGGACCTCAGGGACCCGCTCTTGTGGCCTCAGGAAGGGCCAGGCACGATGCGAGTTGCTAGGGGCCATCTTGGGATTCCTCTCCCGTCGATGCCGGGGCCTAAGACCTTGTGTGGAGTCGGGGCCGGAACCTGAGGATTCCTCTCCAGTGTTGACATGGATCTTGGGGTGCCTCTGAGTCTCCCCAGGGGAGTCAGGCCTCGTCTCGAGTGGGGGCGTGCACGTGCGCTTCCCTCCGGAGCTGCAGCAGTAGTGTCACGCTTCCTCTCACGTGGATCAAGGGATCTGTGGCTTTCCCTCGAGGCTTTCCCTCGAGGCTTTCCCACGAGGCTTTCCACAGGGCTGTGCAAAGTGCCACCTTGGTGTGTGTCGATCCTCGGCGTGAAAGACGAGCCGGTGAAGGGAAAAGAGGTTCCTCTGGAATGGACTGAGACATTTGGGGGACTCTTGGAATGGTGGCACGACCCTGGAGTTCCTCTCGCCGTTTCTGTTGAGAGGGCCTCCTCTTGAGATGCGACGGGAACGCCGGGAATTCTTTCCCGACGAAGCAGGGAAAGAATCCCTCACCTCGAGCTACGAGGCAGAAACGGGGCTCCTCTGAATGTGGGCGGGACCCTCGTGTTTCTTCTCGAGTGGAGACGGGTATGTCGGGGAACTTCTTGAGTTGCACCCAGGGTGTGAAGGACCCTTTCGAAGTTCCAGAGGTGAGGTGTGATTAGCCCCGAGAAGCCTCTGCGGAAATGGGCCTCCTCTCGCCTGCTGGGAGAACCTCCAGGATATTCTCGAGTTGCGGCAGGTCTTCTCGAGTTACAACGGGGACCTCAGGGACCCGCTCTGGTGGCCTCAGGAAGGGTCAGTCCCCATGCGAGTAGCTAGGGGCCATCTCGGGATTCTTCTCCCGTCGATGCCGGGGCCTAAGACCTTGTGTGGAGTCGGGGCTGGAACCTGAGCATTCCTCTCCAGTGTTGACATGGATCTTGGGGTGCCTCTCAGTCTCCCCAGGGGAGTCAGGCCTCCTCTCGAGTGGGGGCATGCACGTGAGCTTCCCTCCCGAGCTGCAGCAGTAGTGTCACGCTTCCTGTCACGTGGATCAAGGGATATGTGGCTTTCCCTCGAGGCTGTCCCTCGAGGCTTTCCCACGAGGCTTTCCCACAGGGCTGTGCCACGTGCCACCTTGGTGTGAGTCGATCCTCGGCGTGAAAGACGAGCCGGTGAAGGGAAAAGAGGTTCCTCTGGAATGGACTGAGACATCAGGGGACTCCTGGAATGGTGGCACGACCCTGGAGTTCCTCTCGCCGGTCCTGTTGAGAGGGCCTCCTCTTGAAATGCGACGGGAACGCCGGGAACTCTTTCCCGACGAAGTAGGGAAAGGATGCCTCATCTCGAGCTACAAGGCGGAAATGGGGCTCCTCTGGATGTGGGCGGGACCCTCCTGTTTCCTCTCGAGTGGAGACGGGTATGTCGGGGAGCTTCTTGATTTGCACCAAGGGTGTGAAGGACCCTTTCGAAGTTCCAGAGGGGAGGTGTGATCAGCCTCGAGACGCCTCAGCGGAAATGGGCCTCATCTCGCCTAGAGGGGAGAACCTCCTGGATTTTCTCGAGTTGCGGCAGGTCTTCTCGAGTTACGAAGGGGATCTCAGGGACCCGCTCTGGTGGCCTCAGGAAAGGCCAGTCCCCATGCGAGTTGCTAGGGGCCCTCTCGGGATTCCTCTCCCGTCCATGCCGGGGCCTAAGACCTTTTGTGGATTCGGGGCAGGAACCTGCGGATTCCTCTCCAGTGTTGCCATGGAACTTGGGGTGCTTCTGAGTCTCCCCAGGGGAGTCAGGACTCGTCTCGAGTCGGGGCATGCACGTGCGCTTTCCTCCCGAGCTGCAGCAGTAGTGTCACGCTTCCTGTCTCGTGGATCAAGGGATCTGTGGCTTTCCCTCGAGGCTTTCCCTCGAGGCTTTCCCACGAGGCTTTCCCACAGGGCCCTGCCACGTGCCACCTTGGTGTGAGTCGATCCTCGGCGTGAAAGACGAGCCTGTAAAGGGAAAAGAGGTTCCTCTGGAATGGACTGAGATATCTGGGGGACTCTTGGAATGGTGACAGGACCCTGGAGTTCCTCTCGCCGGTCCTGTTGAGAGGGCCTCCTCTTGAAATGCGACGGGAACGCCGGGAACTCTTTCCCGACGAAGTAGGGAAAGGATGCCTCATCTCGAGCTACAAGGCGGAAACGGGGCTCCTCTGGATGTGGGCGGGACCCTCCTGTTTCCTCTCGAGTGGAGACGGGTATGTCGGGGAGCTTCTTGATTTGCACCAAGGGTGTGAAGGACCCTTTCGAAGTTCCAGAGGGGAGGTGTGATCAGCCTCGAGACGCCTCAGCGGAAATGGGCCTCATCTCGCCTGGAGGGGAGAACCTCCTGGATTTTCTCGAGTTGCGGCAGGTCTTCTCGAGTTACGAAGGGGATCTCAGGGACCCGCTCTGGTGGCCTCAGGAAAGGCCAGTCCCCATGCGAGTTGCTAGGGGCCCTCTCGGGATTCCTCTCCCGTCCATGCCGGGGCCTAAGACCTTTTGTGGATTCGGGGCCGGAACCTGCGGATTCCTCTCCAGTGTTGCCATGGAACTTGGGGTGCTTCTGAGTCTCCCCAGGGGAGTCAGGACTCGTCTCGAGTGGGGGCTTGCACATGCGCTTTCATCCTGACCTGCAGCAGTAGTGTCACGCTTTCTGTCACGTGGATCAAGGGATCTGTGGCTTTCCCTCGAGCCTTTGCCTCGAGGCTTTCCCACGAGGTTTTCCAACAGGGCTGTGCCAGGTGCCACCTTGGTGTAAGTTGATCCTCGGCGGCAAAGATGTGGCGGTGAAGGGAAAAGAGGTTCCTCTGGAATGGACTGAGACATCTGGGGGACTCTTGGAATGGTGGCACGACCCTGGAGTTCCTCTCGCCGTTCCTGTTGAGAGGGCCTCCTCTTGAGATGCGACGGGAACGCCGGGAACTCTTTCCCGACGAAGCAGGGAACGGATGCCTCATCTCGAGCTACGAGGCGGAAACGGGGCTCCTCTGGATGTGGGCGGGACCCTCGTGTTTCCTCTCGAGTGGAGACGGGTATGTCGGGGAGCTTCTTGATTTGCACCAAGGGTGTGAAGGACCCTTTCGAAGTTCCAGAGGTGAGGTGTGATCAGCCTCGAGACGCCTCAGTGGAAACGGGCCTCATCTGGCCTGGAGGGGAGAATCTCCTGGATTGTCTCGAGTTGCGGCAGGTCTTCTAGAGTTACGAAGGGGACCTCAGGTACCCGCTCTGGTGGCCTCAGGAAAGGCCAGTCCCCATGCGAGTTGCTAGGGGCCCTCTCGGGATTCCTCTCCCGTCCATGCCGGGGCCTAAGACCTTTTGTGGATTCGGGGCAGGAACCTGCGGATTCCTCTCCAGTGTTGCCATGGAACTTGGGGTGCTTCTGAGTCTCCCCAGGGGAGTCAGGACTCGTCTCGAATGGGGGCATGCACGTGCGCTTTCCTCCCGAGCTGCAGCAGTAGTGTCACGCTTCCTGTCTCGTGGATCAAGGGATCTGTGGCTTTCCCTCGAGGCTTTCCCTCGAGGCTTTCCCACGAGGCTTTCCCACAGGGCCCTGCCACGTGCCACCTTGGTGTGAGTCGATCCTCGGCGTGAAAGACGAGCCTGTAAAGGGAAAAGAGGTTCCTCTGGAATGGACTGAGATATCTGGGGGACTCTTGGAATGGTGACAGGACCCTGGAGTTCCTCTCGCCTTTCCTGTTGAGAGGGCCTCTTCTTGAGATGCGATGGGATGGCCGGGAACTCTTTCCCGACGATGCAGGGAACGGATCCCTCATCTTGAGCTACGAGGCGGAAACGGGGCTCCTCTGGATGTGGGCGGGACCCTCGTGTTTCCTCTCGAGTGGAGACGGGTATGTCGGGGAACTTCTTTATTTGCATCAAGTGTGTGAAGGACCCTTTCGAAGTTCCAGAGGTGAGGTGTGATCAGCCTCGAGACGCCTCAGCGGAAAAGGGCCTCATCTCGCCTGGAGGGGAGAACCTCCTGGATTTTCTCGAGTTGCAGCAGGTCTTCACGAGTTACGACGGGGACCTCAGGGACCCGCTCTGGTGGCCTCAGGAAAGGCCAGTCCCCATGCGAGTTGCTAGGGGCCCTCTCGGGATTCCTCTCCCATCCATGCCGGGACCTAAGACCTTGTGTGGAGTTGGGGCCAGAACCTGAGGATTCCTCTCCAGTGTTGCCATCCATCTTGAGGTGATTCTGAGTCTCCCCAGGGGAGTCAGGCCTCGTCTCGAGTGGGGGCTTGCACATGCGCTTTAATCATGACCTGCAGCAGTAGTGTCACGCTTCCTGTCACGTGGATCAAGGGATCTGTGGCTTTCCCTCGAGCCTTTGCCTCGAGGCTTTCCCACGAGGTTTTCCAACAGGGCTGTGCCAGGTGCCACCTTGGTGTGAGTTGATACTCGGCGGCAAAGATGTGGCGGTGAAGGGAAAAGAGGTTCCTCTGGAATGGACTGAGACATCTGGGGGACTCTTGGAATGGTGGCACGACCCTGGAGTTCCTCTCGCCGTTCCTGTTGAGAGGGCCTCCTCTTGAGATGCGACGGGAACGCCGGGAACTCTTTCCCGACGAAGCAGGGAACGGATGCCTCATCTCGAGCTACGAGGCGGAAACGGGGCTCCTCTGGATGTGGGCGGGACCCTCGTGTTTCCTCTCGAGTGGAGACGGGTATGTCGGGGAGCTTCTTGATTTGCACCAAGGGTGTGAAGGACCCTTTCGAAGTTCCAGAGGTGAGGTGTGATCAGCCTCGAGACGCCTCAGTGGAAACGGGCCTCATCTGGCCTGGAGGGGAGAATCTCCTGGATTGTCACGAGTTGCGGCAGGTCTTCTAGAGTTACGAAGGGGACCTCAGGTATCCGCTCTGGTGGCCTCAGGAAAGGCCAGTCCCCATGCGAGTTGCTAGGGGCCCTCTCGGGATTACTCTCCCGTTCATGTCGGGGACTAAGACCTTGTGTGGAGTCAGGGCCGGAACCTGAGGATTCCTCTCCAGTGTTGCCATGGATCTTGGGGTACTTCTGAGTCTCCCCAGGGGAGTCAGGCCTCGTCTCGAGTGGGGGCATGCACATGCGCTTTCCTCCCGAGCTGCAGCAGTAGTGTTACGCTTCCTGTCACGTGGATCAAGGGATCTGTGGCTTTCCCTCGAGGCTGTCCCTCGAGGCTTTCCCACGAGGTTTTCCCACAGGGCTGTGCCACGTGCCACTTTGGTGTGAGTCGATCCTCGGCGAGAAAGACGAGCCGGTGAAGGGAAAAGAGGTTCCTCTGGAATGGACTGAGAGATCTGGGAGACTCTTGGAATGGTGGCACGATCCTGGAGTTCCTCTCGCCGTTCCTGTTGAGAGGGCCTGCGCTTGAGATGCGACGGGAACGCCGGGAACTCCTTCCCGACGATGCAGGGAAAGAATGCCTCATCTCGAGCTACAAGGCGGAAATGGGGCTCCTCTGGATGTGGGCGGGACCCTCGTGTTTCCTCTCGAGTGGAGACGGGTATGTCGGGGAACTTCTTGATTTGCACCAAGGGTGTGAAGGACCCTTTCGAAGTTCCAGAGGGGAGGTGTGATCAGCCTCGAGATGCCTCAGCGGAAATGGGCCTCATCTCGCCTGGAGGGGAGAACCTCCTGGATTTTCTCGAGCTGCGGCAGGTCTTCTCGAGTTACGACGTTGACCTCAGGGACCCGCTCTTGTGGCCTCAGGAAAGACTAGTCCCCATGCAAGTTGCTAGGGGCCATCTGGGGATTCCTCTCCCGTCGATGCGGGGGCCTAAGACCTTGTGTGGAGTCGGGGCCGGAACCTCACGGTTCCTCTCCAGTGTTGCCATGGAACTTGGCGTGCTTCTGAGTCTCCCCAGGGGAGTCAGGCCTCGTCTCGAGTGGGGGCATGCACGTGCGCTTTCCTCCTGAGCTGCAGCAGTACTGTCACGCTTCCTGTCTCGTGGATCAAGGGATTTGTGGCTTTCCATGGAGGCTTTCCCTCGACGCTTTCCCTCGAGGCTTTCCCACAGGGCCGTGCCACGTGCCACCTTGGTGTGAGTCGATCCTCGGCATGAAAGACGAGCCGGTGAAGGGAAAAGAGGTTCCTCTGGAATGGACTGAGACATCTGGGGGACTCTTGGAATGGTGGCACGACCCTGGAGTTCCTCTCGCCGTTCCTGTTGAGAGGGCCTCCTCTTGAGATGCGACGGGAACGCCGGGGACTCTTTCGCGACGAAGCAGGGAAAGGATGCCTCTTCTCGAGCTACCAGGTGGAAACGGGGCTCCTCTGGATGTGGGCGGGACCCTCGTGTATCCTCTCGAGTGGAGACGGGTATGTCGGGGAACTTCTTGAGATGCACCAACGGTGTGAAGGACCCTTTCGAAGTTCCAGAGGTGAGGGGTGATCAGCCTCAAGTTGCCTCAGCAGAAATGGGCCTCATCTCGCCTGGAGGGGAGAAGCTCCTGGATTTTCTCGTGTTGCGGCAGGTCTTCTCGTGTTAAGACGGGGACCTCAGGGACCCGCTCTGGTGGCCTCAGGAAAGGGCAGTCCCCATGCGAGTTGCTAGGGGCCCTCTCGGGATTCCTCTCCCGGCCATGCCGGGGCCTAAGACCTTGTGTGGTGTCGGGGCCGGAACCTGAGGAATCCTCTCCAGTGTTGCCCTGTATTTTGGGGTGCTTCTGAGTCTCCCCAGGGGAGTCAGGCCTCGTCTCGAGTGGGGGCATGCACATGCGCTTTCCTCCTGAGCTGCAGCAGTAGTGTTACGCTTCCTGTCACGTGGATCAAGGGATCTGTGGCTTTCCCTCGAGGCTGTCCCTCGAGGCTTTCCCACGAGGCTTTCCCACAGGGCTGTGCCACGTGCCACCTTGGTGTGAGTCGATCCTCGGCGTGAAAGACGAGCCGGTGAAGGGAAAAGAGGTTCCTCTGGAATGGACTGAGACATCAGGGGGACTCCTGGAATGGTGGCACGACCCTGGAGTTCCTCTCGCCGTTCCTGTTGAGAGGGCCTCCTCTTGAAATGCGACGGGAACGCCGGGAACTCTTTCCCGACGAAGTAGGGAAAGGATGCCTCATCTCGAGCTACAAGGCGGAAACGGGGCTCCTCTGGATGTGGGCAGGACCCTCCTGTTTCCTCTCGAGTGGAGACGGGTATGTCGGGGAACTTCTTGATTTGCACCAAGGGTGTGAAGGACCCTTTCGAAGTTCCAGAGGGGAGGTGTGATCAGCCTCGAGATGCCTCAGCGGAAATGGGCCTCATCTCGCCTGGAGGGGAGAACCTCCTGGATTTTCTCGAGTTGCGGCAGGTCTTCTCGAGTTACGACGGGGACCTCAGTGACCCGCTCTTGTGGCCTCAGGAAAGGCCAGTCCCCATGCGAGTTGCTAGGGGCCCTCTCGGGATTCCTCTCCCGTCCATGCCGGGGCCTAAGACCTTTTGTGGATTCGGGGCAGGAACCTGCGGATTCCTCTCCAGTGTTGCCATGGAACTTGGGGTGCTTCTGAGTCTCCCCAGGGGAGTCAGGACTCGTCTCGAATGGGGGCATGCACGTGCGCTTTCCTCCCGAGCTGCAGCAGTAGTGTCACGCTTCCTGTCTCGTGGATCAAGGGATCTGTGGCTTTCCCTCGAGGCTTTCCCTCGAGGCTTTCCCACGAGGCTTTCCCACAGGGCCCTGCCACGTGCCACCTTGGTGTGAGTCGATCCTCGGCGTGAAAGACGAGCCTGTAAAGGGAAAAGAGGTTCCTCTGGAATGGACTGAGATATCTGGGGGACTCTTGGAATGGTGACAGGACCCTGGAGTTCCTCTCGCCTTTCCTGTTGAGAGGGCCTCTTCTTGAGATGCGATGGGATGGCCGGGAACTCTTTCCCGACGATGCAGGGAACGGATCCCTCATCTTGAGCTACGAGGCGGAAACGGGGCTCCTCTGGATGTGGGCGGGACCCTCGTGTTTCCTCTCGAGTGGAGACGGGTATGTCGGGGAACTTCTTTATTTGCATCAAGTGTGTGAAGGACCCTTTCGAAGTTCCAGAGGTGAGGTGTGATCAGCCTCGAGACGCCTCAGCGGAAAAGGGCCTCATCTCGCCTGGAGGGGAGAACCTCCTGGATTTTCTCGAGTTGCAGCAGGTCTTCACGAGTTACGACGGGGACCTCAGGGACCCGCTCTGGTGGCCTCAGGAAAGGCCAGTCCCCATGCGAGTTGCTAGGGGCCCTCTCGGGATTCCTCTCCCATCCATGCCGGGACCTAAGACCTTGTGTGGAGTTGGGGCCAGAACCTGAGGATTCCTCTCCAGTGTTGCCATCCATCTTGAGGTGATTCTGAGTCTCCCCAGGGGAGTCAGGCCTCGTCTCGAGTGGGGGCTTGCACATGCGCTTTAATCATGACCTGCAGCAGTAGTGTCACGCTTCCTGTCACGTGGATCAAGGGATCTGTGGCTTTCCCTCGAGCCTTTGCCTCGAGGCTTTCCCACGAGGTTTTCCAACAGGGCTGTGCCAGGTGCCACCTTGGTGTGAGTTGATACTCGGCGGCAAAGATGTGGCGGTGAAGGGAAAAGAGGTTCCTCTGGAATGGACTGAGACATCTGGGGGACTCTTGGAATGGTGGCACGACCCTGGAGTTCCTCTCGCCGTTCCTGTTGAGAGGGCCTCCTCTTGAGATGCGACGGGAACGCCGGGAACTCTTTCCCGACGAAGCAGGGAACGGATGCCTCATCTCGAGCTACGAGGCGGAAACGGGGCTCCTCTGGATGTGGGCGGGACCCTCGTGTTTCCTCTCGAGTGGAGACGGGTATGTCGGGGAGCTTCTTGATTTGCACCAAGGGTGTGAAGGACCCTTTCGAAGTTCCAGAGGTGAGGTGTGATCAGCCTCGAGACGCCTCAGTGGAAACGGGCCTCATCTGGCCTGGAGGGGAGAATCTCCTGGATTGTCACGAGTTGCGGCAGGTCTTCTAGAGTTACGAAGGGGACCTCAGGTATCCGCTCTGGTGGCCTCAGGAAAGGCCAGTCCCCATGCGAGTTGCTAGGGGCCCTCTCGGGATTACTCTCCCGTTCATGTCGGGGACTAAGACCTTGTGTGGAGTCAGGGCCGGAACCTGAGGATTCCTCTCCAGTGTTGCCATGGATCTTGGGGTACTTCTGAGTCTCCCCAGGGGAGTCAGGCCTCGTCTCGAGTGGGGGCATGCACATGCGCTTTCCTCCCGAGCTGCAGCAGTAGTGTTACGCTTCCTGTCACGTGGATCAAGGGATCTGTGGCTTTCCCTCGAGGCTGTCCCTCGAGGCTTTCCCACGAGGTTTTCCCACAGGGCTGTGCCACGTGCCACTTTGGTGTGAGTCGATCCTCGGCGAGAAAGACGAGCCGGTGAAGGGAAAAGAGGTTCCTCTGGAATGGACTGAGAGATCTGGGAGACTCTTGGAATGGTGGCACGATCCTGGAGTTCCTCTCGCCGTTCCTGTTGAGAGGGCCTGCGCTTGAGATGCGACGGGAACGCCGGGAACTCCTTCCCGACGATGCAGGGAAAGAATGCCTCATCTCGAGCTACAAGGCGGAAATGGGGCTCCTCTGGATGTGGGCGGGACCCTCGTGTTTCCTCTCGAGTGGAGACGGGTATGTCGGGGAACTTCTTGATTTGCACCAAGGGTGTGAAGGACCCTTTCGAAGTTCCAGAGGGGAGGTGTGATCAGCCTCGAGATGCCTCAGCGGAAATGGGCCTCATCTCGCCTGGAGGGGAGAACCTCCTGGATTTTCTCGAGCTGCGGCAGGTCTTCTCGAGTTACGACGTTGACCTCAGGGACCCGCTCTTGTGGCCTCAGGAAAGACTAGTCCCCATGCAAGTTGCTAGGGGCCATCTGGGGATTCCTCTCCCGTCGATGCGGGGGCCTAAGACCTTGTGTGGAGTCGGGGCCGGAACCTCACGGTTCCTCTCCAGTGTTGCCATGGAACTTGGCGTGCTTCTGAGTCTCCCCAGGGGAGTCAGGCCTCGTCTCGAGTGGGGGCATGCACGTGCGCTTTCCTCCTGAGCTGCAGCAGTACTGTCACGCTTCCTGTCTCGTGGATCAAGGGATTTGTGGCTTTCCATGGAGGCTTTCCCTCGACGCTTTCCCTCGAGGCTTTCCCACAGGGCCGTGCCACGTGCCACCTTGGTGTGAGTCGATCCTCGGCATGAAAGACGAGCCGGTGAAGGGAAAAGAGGTTCCTCTGGAATGGACTGAGACATCTGGGGGACTCTTGGAATGGTGGCACGACCCTGGAGTTCCTCTCGCCGTTCCTGTTGAGAGGGCCTCCTCTTGAGATGCGACGGGAACGCCGGGGACTCTTTCGCGACGAAGCAGGGAAAGGATGCCTCTTCTCGAGCTACCAGGTGGAAACGGGGCTCCTCTGGATGTGGGCGGGACCCTCGTGTATCCTCTCGAGTGGAGACGGGTATGTCGGGGAACTTCTTGAGATGCACCAACGGTGTGAAGGACCCTTTCGAAGTTCCAGAGGTGAGGGGTGATCAGCCTCAAGTTGCCTCAGCAGAAATGGGCCTCATCTCGCCTGGAGGGGAGAAGCTCCTGGATTTTCTCGAGTTGCGGCAGGTCTTCTCGTGTTAAGACGGGGACCTCAGGGACCCGCTCTGGTGGCCTCAGGAAAGGGCAGTCCCCATGCGAGTTGCTAGGGGCCCTCTCGGGATTCCTCTCCCGGCCATGCCGGGGCCTAAGACCTTGTGTGGTGTCGGGGCCGGAACCTGAGGAATCCTCTCCAGTGTTGCCCTGTATTTTGGGGTGCTTCTGAGTCTCCCCAGGGGAGTCAGGCCTCGTCTCGAGTGGGGGCATGCACATGCGCTTTCCTCCTGAGCTGCAGCAGTAGTGTTACGCTTCCTGTCACGTGGATCAAGGGATCTGTGGCTTTCCCTCGAGGCTGTCCCTCGAGGCTTTCCCACGAGGCTTTCCCACAGGGCTGTGCCACGTGCCACCTTGGTGTGAGTCGATCCTCGGCGTGAAAGACGAGCCGGTGAAGGGAAAAGAGGTTCCTCTGGAATGGACTGAGACATCAGGGGGACTCCTGGAATGGTGGCACGACCCTGGAGTTCCTCTCGCCGTTCCTGTTGAGAGGGCCTCCTCTTGAAATGCGACGGGAACGCCGGGAACTCTTTCCCGACGAAGTAGGGAAAGGATGCCTCATCTCGAGCTACAAGGCGGAAACGGGGCTCCTCTGGATGTGGGCAGGACCCTCCTGTTTCCTCTCGAGTGGAGACGGGTATGTCGGGGAACTTCTTGATTTGCACCAAGGGTGTGAAGGACCCTTTCGAAGTTCCAGAGGGGAGGTGTGATCAGCCTCGAGATGCCTCAGCGGAAATGGGCCTCATCTCGCCTGGAGGGGAGAACCTCCTGGATTTTCTCGAGTTGCGGCAGGTCTTCTCGAGTTACGACGGGGACCTCAGTGACCCGCTCTTGTGGCCTCAGGAAAGGCCAGTCCCCATGCGAGTTGCTAGGGGCCCTCTCCGGATTCCTCTCCCGTCCATGCCGGGGCCTAAGACCTTGTGTGGTGTCGGGGCCGGAACCTGAGGAATCCTCTCCAGTGTTGCCATGGATCTTGGGGTGCTTCTGAGTCTCCCCAGGGGAGTTAGGCCTCGTCTCGATTGGGGGCATGCACGTGCGCTTTCCTCCCGAGTTGCAGCAGTAGTGTCACGCTTCCTGTCACGTGGATCAGGGAATCTGTGGCTTTCCCTCGAGTCTTTCCCTCGAGGCTTTCCCACGAGGTTTTCCCACAGGGCTGGGCCACGTGCCACCTTGGTGTGAGTGGTTCCTCGGCGTGAAAGACGAGCCGGTGAAGGGAAAAGAGGTTCCTCTGGAATGGACTGAGACATCTGGGGGACTCTTGGAATGGGGGCACGACCCTGGAGTTCCTCTCGCCGTTCCTGTTGAGAGGGCCTCCTCTTGAGATGCGACGGGAACGCCGGGAACTCTTTCCAGACGAAGAAGGAAAGGATCCCTCATCTCGAGCTACGAGGCGGAAACCGGGCTCCTCTGGATGTGGGCGGGATCCTCGTGTTTCCTCTCTAGTGGAGACAGTTATCGGGGAACTTCTTGATTTGCACCAAGGGTGTGAAAGACCCTTTCGAAGTTCCAGAGGTGAGGTGTGATCAGCCTTGAGACGCCTCAGCGGAAGTGGACCTCATCTCGCCTGGAGGGGAGAACCTCCTGGATTTTCTCGAGCTGCGGCAGGTCTTCTCGAGTTACGACGTTGCCCTCAGGGACCCGCTCTTGTGGCCTCAGGAAAGACCAGTCCCCATGCGAGTTGCTAGGGGCCATCTGGGGATTCCTCTCCCGTCGATGCGGGGGCCTAAAACCTTGTGTGGAGTCGGGGCCGGAACCTCACGATTCCTCTCCAGTGTTGCCATGGAACTTGGCGTGCTTCTGAGTCTCCCCAGGGGAGTCAGGCCTCGTCTCGAGTGGGGGCATGCACGTGCGCTTTCCTCCTGAGCTGCAGCAGTACTGTCACGCTTCCTGTCTCGTGGATCAAGGGATTTGTGGCTTTCCATGGAGGCTTTCCCTCGACGCTTTCCCACGAGGCTTTCCCACAGGGCCGTGCCACGTGCCACCTTGGTGGGAGTCGATCCACGGCGTGAAAGACGAGCCGGTGAAGGGAAAAGAGATTCCTCTGGAATGGACTGAGACATCTGGGGGACTCTTGGAATGGTGGCACCACCCTGGAGTTCCTCTCGCCGTTCCTGTCGAGAGGGCCTCCTCTTGAGATGCGACGGAAACGCCGGGAAATCTTTCCCGACGACGCAGGGAAAGGATGCCTCATCTCGACCTACCAGGCGGAAACGGGGATCCTCTTGATGTGGGCGGGACCCTCGTGTTTCCTCTCGACTGGAGACGGGTATGTCCGGGAATTTCTTGATTTGCACCAAGGGTCTGAAGGAACCTTTCGAAGTTCCAGAGGTGAGGTGTGATCAGCCTCGAGACGCCTCAGCCGAAATGGGCCTCATCTCGTCTGGAGGGGAGAACCTCCTGGATTTTCTCGAGTTGCGGCAGGTCTTCTCGAGTTACGAAGGGGACCTCAGGGAACCGCTCTGGTGGCCTCAGGAAAGGCCAGTCCCCATGCGAGTTGCTAGGGGCCCTCTCGGGATTCCTCTCCCGGCCATGCCGGGGCCTAAGACCTTGTGTGGAGTCGGGGCCGGAACCTGCAGATTTCTCTCCAGTGTTGCCATGGATCTTGGGGTGCTTCTGAGTCTCCCCAGGGGAGTCAGGCCTCGTCTCGAGTTGGGGCATGCACGTGCGCTTTCCTCCCGAGCTGCAGCAGTAGTGTCACGCTTCCTGTCACGTGGATCAAGGGATCTGTGGCTTTCCCTCCAGGCTTTCCCTCGAGGCTTTCCCACGAGGTTTTCCCACAGGGCTGTGCCACGTGCCACCTTGGTGTGAGTCGATCCTCGGCGTGAAAGACGAGCCGGTGAAGGGAAAAGAGGTTCCTCTGGAATGGACTGAGACATCTGGGGGACTCTTGGAATGTTGGCACAACCCTGGAGTTCCTCTCGCCGTTCCTGTCGAGAGGGCCTCCTCTTGAGATGCGATGGGAATGCCGGGAAATCTTTCCCGAAGAAGCAGGGAAAGGATGCCTCATCTCGAGCTATGAAGCGGAAACGGGGCTCCTCTGGATGTGGGCGGGACCCTCCTGTTTCCTCTCGACTGGAGACGGGTATGTCCGGGAATTTCTTGATTTGCACCAAGGGTCTGAAGGAACCTTTCGAAGTTCCAGAGGTGAGGTGTGATCAGCCTCGAGACGCCTCAGCGGAAATGGGCCTCATCTCGCCTGGAGGGGAGAACCTCCTGGATTTTCTCGAGTTGCGGCAGGTCTTCTCGAGATACGACGGGGACCTCAGGGACCGGCTCTGGTGGCCTCAGGAAAGGGCAGTCCACATGCGAGTTGCTAGGGGCCCTCTCGGGATTCCTCTCCCGTCCATGCCGGGGCCTAAGACCTTGTGTGGTGTCGGGGCCGGAACCTGAAGAATCCTCTCCAGTGTTGCCATGGATCTTGGGGTGCTTCTGAGTCTCCCCAGGGGAGTCAGGCCTCGTCTCGAGTGGGGGCATGCACGTGCGCTTCCCTCCCGAGCTGCAGGAGTAGGGTCACGCTTCCTGTCACGTGGATCAAGGGATCTGTGGCTTTCCCTCGAGGCTGTCCCTCGAGGCGTTCCCACGAAGTTTTCCCACAGACCTATGCCAAGTGCCACCTTGGTGTGAGTCGATCCTCGGCGTGAAAGACGAGCCGGTGAAGGGAAAAGAGGTTCCTCTGGAATGGACTGAGACATCTGGGGGACACTTTGAACGGTGGCAGGACCCTGGAGTTCCTCTCGCCGTTCCTGTTGAGAGGGCCTCCTCTTGAGATGCGACGGAAACGCCGGGAATTCTTTCCCGACGATGCAGGGTAAGGGTCCCTCACCTCGAGCTACGAGGCGGAAACAGGGCTCCTCTGGATGTGGGCGGGACCCTCGTGTTTCCTCTTGAGTGGAGACGGGTATGTCGGGGAACTTCTTGAGTTGCACCAAGGGTGTGAAGGACCCTTTCGAAGTTCCAGAGGTGAGGTGTGATTAGCCCCGAGAAGCCTCTGCGGAAATGGGCCTCATCTCGCCTGCAGGGGAGAACCTCCTGGATGTTCCCGAGTTGCGGCAAGTCTTCTGGAGTTACGACGGGGACCTCAGGGACCCGCTCTGGTGGCCTCAGGAAGGGCCAGTCCCCATGCGAGTTGCTAGGGGCCATCTCGGGATTCCTCTCCCGTCGATGCCGGGGCCTAAGACCTTGTGTGGAGTTGGGGCCGGAACCTGAGCATTCCTCTCCTGTGTTGACATGGATCTTGGAGTGCCTCTGAGTCTCCCCAGGGGGTCAGGCCTCGTCTCGAGTGGGGCATGCACGTGCGCTTCCCTCCCCAGCTGCAGCCGTAGTGTCACGCTTCCTGTCACGTGGATCAAGGGATCTGTGGCTTTCCCTCCAGGCTTTCCCACGAGGCTTTCCCACAGGGCTATGCCACGTGCCAGCTTGGTGTGAGTCGATCCTCGGCGTGAAAGACGAGCCGGTGACTGGAAAAGAGAATCCTCTGGAATGGACTGAGACATCTGGGGGACTCTTGGAATGGTGGCATGACCCTGGAGTTCCTCTCGCTGTTCCTGTTGAGAGGGCCTCCTCTTGAGATGCGACGGGAACGCCGGGAATTCATTCCCGACGAAACAGGGAAAGGATCCCTCACCTCGAGCTACGAGGCGGAAACGGGGCTCCTCTGGATGTGGGCGGGACCCTCGTGTTTCCTCTCGAGTGGAGAATGGTATGTCGGGGAACTTCTTGAGTTGCACCCAGGGTGTGAAGGACCCTTTCGACGTTCCAGAGGTGAGGTGTGATTAGCCCCGAGAAGCCTCTGCGGAAATGGGCCTCATCTAGCCTGCAGGGGAGAACCTCCTGGATATTCTCGAGTTGCGGCAGGTTTTCTCGAGTTACGACCGGGACCTCAGGGACCCGCTCTGCTGGCCTCAGGAAGGGCCAGTCCCCATGCGAGTTGCAGGGGCCATCTCGGGATTCCTCTCCCGTCGATGCCGGGGCCTAAGACATTGTGTGGAGTCGGGGCCGGAACCTGAGCATTCCTCTCCAGTGTTGACATGGATCTTGGGGTGCCTCTGAGTCTCCCCAGGGGAGTCAGGCCTCGTCTCGAGTGGGGGCATGCACGTGCGCTTCCCTCCCGAGCTGCAGCAGTAGTGTCACGCTTCCTGTCACGTGGATCAAGGGATCTGTGGCTTTCCCTCGAGGCTTTCCCTCGAGGCTTTCCCTCGAGGCTTTCCACGAGGCTTTCCCACAGGGCTGTGCCAAGTGCCACCTTGGTGTGAGTCGATCCTCGGCGTGAAAGACGAGCCGGTGAAGGGAAAAGAGGTTCCTCTGAAATGGACTGAGACATCTGGGAGACTCTTGGAATGGTGGCACGACCCCGGAGTTCCTCTCGCCGTTCCTGTTCAGAGGGCCTCCTCTTGAGATGCGACGGGAACGCCGGGAGTTCTTTCCCGACGAAGCAGGGAAAGGATCCCTCACCTCGAGCTACGACGCGGAAACGGGGCTCCTCTGGATGTGGGCGGGACCCTCGTGTTTCCTCTCGAGTGGAGACGGGTATGTCGGGGAACTTCTTGAGTTGCACCAAGGGTGTTAAGGAACCTTTCGACGTTCCAGAGGTGAGGTGTGATTAGCCCCGAGAAGCCAATGAGGAAATGGGCCTCATCTCGCCTGCAGGGGAGAACCTACTGGATATTCTCGAGTTGCGGCAGGTCTTCTCGAGTTACGACGGGGACCTCAGGGACCCGCTCTGGTGGCCTCAGGAAGGGCCAGTCCCCATGCGAGTTTCTAGGGGCCATCTCGGGATTCCTCTCCCGTCGATGTCGGGCCTAAGACCTTCTGTGGAGTCGGGGACGGAACCTGAGCATTCCTCTCCAGTGTTGACATGGATCTTGGGGTGCCTCTGAGTCTCCCCAGGGGAGTCAGGCTTCGTCTCGAGTGGGGGCATGCCCGTGCGCTTCCCTCCCGAGCTGCAGCAGTAGGGTGAGGCTTCCTGTCACGTGGATCAAGGAATCTGTGGCTTTCCCTCGAGCCTTTCCCACAGGGCTGTGCCACGTGCCACCTTGGTGTGAGTCGATCCTCGGCGTGAAAGACGAGCCGGTGAAGGGAAAAGAGGTTCCTCGGGAATGGACTGAGACATTTGGGGGAATCTTGGAATGGTGACACGACCCTGGAGTTCCTCTCGCCGTTCCTGTTGAGAGGGCCTCCTCTTGAGATGCGACGGGAACGCCGGAAATTCTTTCCCGACAAAGCAGGGAAAGAATCCCTCACCTCGAGCTACGAGGCGGAAACGGGGCTCCTCTGGATGTGGGCGGGACCCTCGTGTTTCCTCTCGAGTGGAGACGGGTATGTCGGGGAACTTCTTGAGTTGCACCCAGGGTGTGAAGGACCCTCTCGACGTTCCAGAGGTGAGGTGTGATTAGACCCAAGAAGCCTCTGCGGAAATGGGCCTCCTCTCGCCTGCAGGGGAGAACCGCCAGGATATTCTCGAGTTGCGGCAGGTCTTCTCGAGTTACGACGGGGACCTCAGGGACCCGCTCTGGTGGCCTCAGGAAGGGCCAGTCCCCATGCGAGTTTCTAGGGGCCATCTCGGGATTCCTCTCCCGTCGATGTCGGGCCTAAGACCTTCTGTGGAGTCGGGGACGGAACCTGAGCATTCCTCTCCAGTGTTGACATGGATCTTGGGGTGCCTCTGAGTCTCCCCAGGGGAGTCAGGCTTCGTCTCGAGTGGGGGCATGCCCGTGCGCTTCCCTCCCGAGCTGCAGCAGTAGGGTGAGGCTTCCTGTCACGTGGATCAAGGAATCTGTGGCTTTCCCTCGAGCCTTTCCCACAGGGCTGTGCCAAGTGCCACCTTGGTGTGAGTCGATCCTCGGCGTGAAAGACGAGCCGGTGAAGGGAAAAGAGGTTCCTCGGGAATGGACTGAGACATTTGGGGGAATCTTGGAATGGTGACACGACCCTGGAGTTCCTCTCGCCGTTCCTGTTGAGAGGGCCTCCTCTTGAGATGCGACGGGAACGCCGGAAATTCTTTCCCGACAAAGCAGGGAAAGAATCCCTCACCTCGAGCTACGAGGCGGAAACGGGGCTCCTCTGGATATGGGCGGGACCCTCGTGTTTCCTCTCGAGTGGAGACGGGTATGTCGGGGAACTTCTTGAGTTGCACCCAGGGTGTGAAGGACCCTTTCGACGTTCCAGAGGTGAGGTGTGATTAGACCCAAGAAGCCTCTGCGGAAATGGGCCTCCTCTCGCCTGCAGGGGAGAACCGCCAGGATATTCTCGAGTTGCGGCAGGTCTTCTCGAGTTACGACGGGGACCTCAGGGACCCGCTCTGGTGGCCTCAGGAAGGGCCAGTCCCCATGCGAGTAGCTAGGGGCCATCTCGGGATTCTTCTCCCGTCGATGCCGGGGCCTAAGACCTTGTGTGGAGTCAGGGCCGGAACCTGAGCATTCCTCTCCAGTGTTGACATGGATCTTGGGGTGGCTCTGAGTCTCCCCAGGGGAGTCAGGCCTCGTCTCGAGTGGGGGAATGCACGTGCGCTTCCCTCCCGAGCTGACGCAGTAGGGTCACTATTCCTGCCACGTGGACCAAGGGATCTGTGTCTTTCCCTCGATGCTTTCCCTCGAGGATTTCCCACGAGGCTTTCCCACAGGGCTGTGCCAAGTGCCACCTTGGTGTGAGTCGATCCTCGGCGTGAAAGACGAGCCGGTGAAGGGAAAAGAGGTTCCTCTGGAATGGACTGAGACATCTGGGGGACTCTTTGAACGGTGGCAGGACCCTGGATTTCCTCTCGCCGTTCCTGTTGAGAGGGCCTCCTCTTGAGATGCGACGGGAACGCCGGGAATTCTTTCCCAACGAAGCAGGGAAAGGATCCCTCATCTCGAGCTACGAGGCGGAAACAGGGCTCCTCTGGATGTGGGCGGGACCCTCGTGTTTCCTCTCGAGTGGAGACGGGTATGTCGGGGAACTTCTTGAGTTGCACCAAGGGTGTGAAGGACCCTTTCGACGTTCCAGAGGTGAGGTGTGATTAGCCCTGAGAAGCCTCTGCTGAAATGGGCCTCATCTCGCCTGCAGGGGAGAACCTCCTTGATGTTCTCGAGTTGCGGCAGGTCGTCTCGAGTTACGACGGGGACCTCAGGGACCCACTCTGGTGGCCTCAGGAAGGGCCAGTCCCCATGCGAGTTGCTAGGGGCCATCTCGGGATTCCTCTCCCGTCGATGCCAGGGCCAAAGACCTTGTGTGGAGTCGTGGCCGGAACCTGAGCATTCCTCTCCAGTGTTGACATGGATCTTGGGGTGCCTCTGAGTCTCCCCAGGGTGTCAGGCCTCGTCTCGAGTGGGGGCATGCACGTGCTCTTGCCTCCCGAGCTGCAGCAGTAGTGTCACGCTTCCTGTCACGTGGATCACTGGATCTGTGGCTTTCCCACGAGGCTTTCCCACAGGGCTATGCCAAGTGCCACCTTGGTGTGAGTCAATCCTCGGCGTGAAAGACGAGCCGGTGTAGGGAAAAGAGGTTCCTCTGGAATGGACTGAGACATCTGGGGGACTCTTGGAATGGTGGCACGACCCTGGAGTTCCTCTCGCCGTTCCTGTTGAGAGGGCCTCCTCTTGAGATGCGACGGGAACGCCAGAACTTCTTTCCCGACGAAGCAGGGAAAGGATCCCTCACCTCGAGCTACGAGGCGGAAACAGGGCTCCTCTGGATGTGGGCGGGACCCTCGTGTTTCCTCTCGAGTGGAGACAGGTATGTCGGGGAACTTCTTGAGTTGCACCAAGGGTGTGAAAGACCCTTTCGACGTTCCAGAGGTGAGGTGTGATTAGCCCCGAGAAGCCTCTGCTCAAATGGGCCTCATCTCGCCTGCAGGGGAGAACCTCCTGGATGTTCTCGAGTTGCGGCAGGTCTTCTCGAGTTACGACGGGGACCTCAGGGACCCGCTCTGGTGGCCTCAGGAAGGGCCAGTCCCCATGTGAGTTGCTAGGGGCCATCTCGGAATTCCTCTCCCGTCGATGCCGGGGCCTAAGACCTTGTGTGGAGTCTGGGCCGGTACCAGAGGATTCCTCTCCAGTGTTGACATGGATTTTGGGGTGCCTCTGAGTCTCCCCATTGGAGTCAGGCCTCGTCTCGAGTGGGTGCATACACGTGCGCTTCCCTCCCTAGCTGCCCCTGTAGGGTCACGCTTCCTGTCACGTGGAACAAGGGATCTGTGGCTTTCCCTCGAGGCTTTCCCTCGATGCTTTCCCACGAGGCTTTCCCACAGGGCTGTGCAAAGTGCCACCTTGGTGTGAGTCGATCCTCGGCGTGAAAGACGAACCGGTGAAGGGAAAAGAGGTTCCTCTGGAATGGACTGAGACATCTGGGGGACTCTTGGAATGGTGGTACGACCCTGGAGTTCCTCTCACTGTTCCTGTTGAGAAGGCCTCCTCTGGAGATGCGACGGGAACGCCGGGAATTCATTCCCAACGAAGCAGGGAAAGGATCCCTCACCTCGAGCTATGAGGCGGAAACGGGGCTCCTCTGGATGTGGGCGGGACCCTCGTGTTTCCTCTCGAGAGGAGAAGGGTATGTCGGGGAACTTCTTGAGTTGCACCAAGGGTGTGAAGGACCCTTTCGACGTTCAAGAGGTGAGATGTGATTAGCCCCGAGAAGCCTCTGCGGAAATGGGCCTCATTTCGCCTGCAGGGGAGAACCTCCTGGATATTCTCGAGTTGCGGCAGGTCGTCTCGAGTTACGACGGGAACCTCAGGGACCCGCTCTGGTGGCCTCAGGAAGGGCCAGTCCCCATGCGAGTTGCTAGGGGCCATCTCGGGATTCCTCTCCCGTCGATGCCAGGGCCAAAGACCTTGTGTGGAGTCGTGGCGGGAACCTGAGCATTCCTCTCCAGTGTTGACATGGATCTTGGGGTGCCTCTGAGTCTCCCCAGGGGAGTCAGGCCTCGTCTCGAGTGGGGGCATGCACGTGCGCTTCCCTTCCGAGCTGCAGCAGTAGGGTCACGCTCCCTGTCACGTGGATCAAGGGATCTGTGGCTTTCCCTCGAGGCTTTCCATCGAGGCTTTCCCACGAGGATTTCCCAAAGGGCTGTGCCAAGTGCCACCTTGGTGTGAGTCGATCCTCGGCGTGAAAGACGAGCCGGTGAAGGGAAAAGAGGTTCCTCTGGAATGGACTGAGATATCTGTGGGACTCTGGGAATGGTGGCACGACCCTGGAGTTCCTCTCGCCGTTCCTGTTGAGAGGGCCTCCTCTTGAGATGCGACCGGAACGCCGGGAATTCTGTCCCAACGAAGCATTGAAAGGATCCCTCACCTTGAGCTACGAGCGGAAACAGGGCTCCTCTGGATGTGTGCGGGACCCTCGTGTTTCCTCTCGAGTGGAGACGGGTATGTCGGGGAACTTCTTGAGTTGCACCAAGGGTGTGAAGGACCCTTTCGACGTTCCAGAGGTGAGGTGTGAATAGCCCCGAGAAGCCTCTGCGGAAATGGGCTTCATCTCGCCTGCAGGGGAGAACCTCCTGGATGTTCTCGAGTTGCGGCAGGTCTTCTCGAGTTACGACGGGGACCTCAGGGACCCGCTCTGGTGGCCTCAGGAAGGGCCAGTCCCCATGCGAGTTGCTATGGGCCATCTCGGGATTCCTCTCCCGTCGATGCCGGGGCTTAAGACCTTGTGTGGAGTCGGGGCCGGAACCTGAGGATTCCTCTCCAGTGTTGCCATGGATCTTGGGGTGCCTCTGAGTCTCCCCACGGGAGTCAGGCTTCGTCTCGAGTGGGGGCATGCACGTGCGATTTCCTCCCGAGCTGCAGCAGTAGGGTCACGCTTCTTGTCACGTGGAACAAGGGATCTGTGGCTTTCCCTCGAGGCTTTCCCTCGAGGCTTTCCCACGACGCTTTCCCACGGGGCTATGCCAAGTGCCACCTTGGTGTGAGTTGATCCTCGGCGTGAAAGACGAGCCGGTGAAGGGAAAAGAGGTTCCTCTGGAATGGACTGAGACATCTGGGGGACTCTTGGAATGGTGGAATGACCCTGCAGTTCCTCTCGCCATTCCTGTTGAGAGGGCCTCCTCTTGAGATGCGACGGGAACGCCGGGAATCCTTTCCCGACGAAGCAGGGAAAGGATCCCTCACCTCGAGCTACGAGGCGGAAACGGGGCTCCTCTGGATGTGGGCGGGACCCTCGTGTTTCCTCTCGAGTGGAGACGGGTATGTCGGGGAACTTCTTGAGTTGCACCAAGGGTGTGAAGGACCCTTTCGAAGTTCCAGAGGTGAGGTGTGATTCGCCCCGAGAAGCCTCTGCGGAAATGGGCCTCATCTCGCCTGCAGGGGGGAACCTCCTGGATATTCTCGAGTTGCGGCAGGTCTTCTCGAGTTACGATGGGGACCTCAGGGACAAGCTCTGGTGGCCTCAGGAAGGGCCAGTCCACATGCGAGTTGCTAGGCGCCATCTCGGGAATCCTCTCCCATCGATGCCGGGGCCTAAGACCTTGTGTGGAGTCGGGGCCGGAACCTGAGGATTCCTCTCCAGTGTTGACATGGATCTTGGGGTGCCTCTGAGTCTCCCCAGGGGAGTCAGGCCTCGTCTCGAGTGGGGGCATGCACGTGCGCTTCCCTCCCTAGCTGCCGCAGTAGGGTCACGCTTCCTGTCACGTGGAACAAGGGATCTGTGGCTTTCCCTCGAGGCTTTCCCTCGATGCTTTCCCACGAGGCTTTCCCACAGGGCTGTGCAAAGTGCCACCTTGGTGTGAGTCAATCCTCGGCGTGAAAGACGAACCGGTGAAGGGAAAAGAGGTTCCTCTGGAATGGACTGAGACATCTGGGGGACTATTGGAATGGTGGTACCACCCTGGAGTTCCTCTCGCTGTTCCTGTTGAGAAGGCCTCCTCTTGAGATGCGACGGGAACGCCGGGAATTCATTCCCAACGAAGCAGGGAAAGGATCCCTCACCTCGAGCTATGAGGCGGAAATGGGGCTCCTCTGGATGTGGGCGGGACCCTCGTGTTTCCTCTCGACAGGAGAAGGGTATGTCGGGGAACTTCTTGAGTTGCACCAAGGGTGTGAAGGACCCTTTCGACGTTCAAGAGGTGAGATGTGATTAGCCCCGAGAAGCCTCTGCGGAAATGGGGCTCATTTCGCCTGCACGGGAGAACCTCCTTGATGTTCTCGAGTTGCGGCAGGTCTTCTCGAGTTACGACGGGGACCTCAGGGACCCGCTCTGGTGGCCTCAGGAAGGGCCAGTCCCCATGCGAGTTGCTAGGGGCCATCTCGGGATTCCTCTCCCGTCGATGCTGGGGCCTAAGACCTTCTGTGGAGTTGGGGCCGGAACCTGAGCATTCCTCTCCTGTGTTGACATGGATCTTGGGGTGCCTCTGAGTCTCCCCATGGGGTCAGGCCTCGTCTCGAGTGGGGTCATGCACGTGCGCTTGCCTCCTGAGCTGCAGCAGTAGTGTCACACTTCCTGTCACGTTTATCACTGGATCTGTGTCTTTCCCTCGAGGCTTTCCCTCGAGGCTTTCCCACGAGGCTTTCCCACAGGGCTATGCCAAGTGCCACCTTGGTGTGAGTCGATCCTCGTCGTGAAAGACGAGCCGGTGAAGGGAAAAGAGGTTCCTCTGGAATGGACTGAGACATCTGGGGGACTCTTGGAATGGTGGCACGACCCTGGAGTTCCTCTCGCCGTTCCTGTTGAGAGGGCCTCCTCTTGAGATGCGTCGGGAACGCCGGAATTTCTTTCCCGACGAAGCAGGGAAAGGATCCCTCACCTCGAGCTACGAGGCGGAAACAGGGCTCCTCTGGATGTGGGCGGGACCCTCGTGTTTCCTCTCGAGTGGAGACGGGTATGTCGGGGAACTTCTTGAGTTGCACCAAGGGTGTGAAGGACCCTTTCGACGTTCCAGAGGTGAGGTGTGATTAGCCCCGAGAAGCCTCTGCGGAAATGGGCTTCATCTCGCCTGCAGGGGAGAACCTCCTGGATGTTCTCGAGTTGCGGCAGGTCTTCTCGAGTTACGACGGGGACCTCAGGGACCCGCTCTGGTGGCCTCAGGAAGGGCCAGTCCCCATGCGAGTTGCTAGGGGCCATCTCGGGATTCCTCTCCCGTCGATGCCGGGGCTTAAGACCTTGTGTGGAGTCGGGGCCGGAAACCTGAGGATTCCTCTCCAGTGTTGCCATGGATCTTGGGGTGCCTCTGAGTCTCCCCACGGGAGTCAGGCTTCGTCTCGAGTGGGGGCATGCACGTGCGATTTCCTCCTGAGCTGCAGCAGTAGGGTCACGCTTCTTGTCACGTGGAACAAGGGATCTGTGGCTTTCCCTCGAGGCTTTCCCTCGAGGCTTTCCCACGACGCTTTCCCACGGGGCTATGCCAAGTGCCACCTTGGTGTGAGTCGATCCTCGGCGTGAAAGACGAGCCGGTGAAGGGAAAAGAGGTTCCTCTGGAATGGACTGAGACATCTGGGGGACTCTTGGAATGGTGGAATGACCCTGGAGTTCCTCTCGCCATTCCTGTTGAGAGGGCCTCCTCTTGAGATACGACGGGAACGCCGGGAATCCTTTCCCGACGAAGCAGGGAAAGGATCCCTCACCTCGAGCTTCGAGGCGGAAACGGGGCTCCTCTGGATGTGGACGGGACCCTCGTGATTCCTCTCGAGTGGAGACGGGTATGTCGGGGAACTTCTTGATTTGCAGCAAGGGTGTGAAGGACCCTTTCGAAGTTCCAGAGGTGAGGTGTGATCCGCCTCGAGACGCCTCAGCAGAAATGGGCCTCATCTCGCCTGGAGGGGAGAACCTCCTGGATTTTCTCGAGTTGCGGCAGGTCTTCTCGAGTTACGACGGGGACCTCAGGGACCCGCTCTGGTGGCCTCAGGAAAGGCCAGTCCCCATGCGAGTTGCTAGGGGACCTCTCGGGATTCCTCTCCCGTCCATGCCGGGGCCTCAGGGCTTGTGTGGAGTCGGGGCCGGAACCTGAGGATTCCTCTCCAGTGTTGCCATGGATCTTGCGGTGCTTCTGAGTCTCCCCAGGGGAGTCGGGCCTCGTCTCGAGTGGGGGCGATTCCTCTCAAGTGTTGCCATGGATCTTGGGGTGCTTCTGAGTCTCCCCAGGGGAGTCAGGCTTCGTCTCGAGTGGGGGCATGCACGTGCGCCTTCCTCCCGAGCTGCAGCAGTAGTGTCACGCTTCCTGTCACGTGGATCAAGGGATCTGTGGCTTTCCCTCAAGGCTGTCCCTCGAGGCTTTCCCACGAGGCTTTCCCACAGGGCTGTGCCACGTGCCACCTTGGTGTGAGTCGATCCTCGGCGTGAAAGACGAGCCGGTGAAGGAAAAGAGGTTCCTCTGGAATGGACTGAGACATCTGGGGGACTCTTGGAAAGGTGGCACGACCCAGGAGTTCCTGTCGCCGTTCCTGTTGAGAGGGCCTCCTGTTGAGATGCGACGGGAACGCCGGGAACTCTTTCCCGACGAAGCAGGGACAGGATCCCTCATCTCGAGCTACGAGGCGGAAACGGGGCTCCTCTGGGTGTGGGCAGGCCCCTCGTGATTCCTCTCGAGTGGAGACGGGTATGTCGGGGAACTTCTTGATTTGCAGCAAGGGTGTGAAGGAGCCTTTCGAAGTTCCAGAGGTGAGGTGTGATCAGCCTCGAGACGCCTCAGAGGAAATGGGCCTCATCTCGCCTGGAGGGGAGAACCTCCTGGATTTTCTCGAGTTGCGGCAGGTCTTCTCGAGTTACGACGGGGACCTCAGGGACCCGCTCTGGTGGCCTCAGGAAAGGCGAGTCCCCATGCGAGTTGCTAGGGGACCTGTCGGGATTCCTCTCCCGTCCATGCCGGGGCCTCAGTCCTTGTGTGGAGTCGGGGCCGGAACCTGAGGATTCCTCTCCAGTGTTGCCATGGATCTTGGGGTGCTTCTGAGTCTCCCCAGGGGAGTCAGGCCTCGTCTCGTGTGGGGGCATGCACGTGCGCTTTCCTCCCGAGCTGCAGCAGTAGTGTCACGCTCCCTGTCACGTGGATCAAGGGATCTGTGGCTTTCCCTCGAGGCTGTCCCTCGAGGCTTTCCCACGAGGCTTTCCCACAGGTCTGTGCCACGTGCAACCTTGGTGTGAGTCGATCCTCGGCCTGAAAGACGAGCCGGTGAAGGGAAAAGAGGTTCCTCTGGAATGGACTGAGACATCTGGGGGACTCTTGGAATGGTGGCACGACCCTGGAGTTCCTCTCGCCGTTCATGTTGAGAGGGCCTCCTCTTGAGATGCGACGGGAACGCCGGGTACTCTTTCCCGACGAAGCAGGGAAAGGATCCCTCATCTCGAGCTACGAGGCGGAAACGGGGCTCCTCTCGATGTGGGCGGGACCCTCGTGATTCCTCTCGAGTGGAGACGGCTATGTCGGGGAACTTCTTGATTTGCACCAAGGGTGTGAAGGACCCTTTCGAAGTTCCAGAGGGGAGGTGTGATCAGCCTCGAGACGCCTCAGCAGAAATGGGCCTCATCTCGCCTGGAGGGGAGAACCTCCTGGATTTTCTCGAGTTGCGGCAGGTCTTCTCGAGTTACGACGGGGACCTCAGGGACCCGCTCTGGTGGCCTCAGGAAAGGCCAGTCCCCATGCGAGTTGCTAGGGGGCCTCTCGGGATTCCTCTCCCGTCCATGCCGGGTCCTCAGTCCTTGTGTGGAGTCGGGTACGGAACCTGAGGATTCCTCTCCAGTGTTGTCATGGATCTTGGGGTGCTTCTGAGTCTCCCCAGGGGAGTCAGGCCTCGTCTCGAGTGGGGGCTTGGACGTGCGCTTTCCTCCCGAGCTGCAGCAGTAGTGTCACGCTTCCTGTCACGTGGATCAAGGGATCTGTGGCTTTCCCTCAAGGCTGTCCCTCGAGGCTTTCCCACGAGGCTTTCCCACAGGGATGTGCCACGTGCCACCTTGGTGTGAGTCGATCCTCGGCGTGAAAGACGAGCCGGTGAAGGAAAAGAGGTTCCTCTGGAATGGACTGAGACATCTGGGGGACTCTTGGAAAGGTGGAACGACCCAGGAGTTCCTCTCGCCGTTCCTGTTGAGAGGGGCTCCTCTTGAGATGCGACGGGAAGGCCGGGAACTCTTTCCCGACGAAGCAGGGACAGGATCTCTCATCTCGAGCTACGAGGCGGAAACGGGGCTCCTCTGGATGTGGGCGGGCCCCTCGTGATTCCTCTCGAGTGGAGACGTGTATGTCGGGGAACTTCTTGATTTGCACCAAGGGTGTGAAGGACCCTTTCGAAGTTTCAGAGGTGAGGTGTGATCAGCCTCGAGACGCCTCAGCGGAAATGGGCCTCATCTCGCCTGGAGGGGAGAACCTCCTGGATTTTCTCGAGTTGCGGCAGGTCTTCTCGAGTTACGACGGGGACCTCAGGGACCCGCTCTGGTGGCCTCAGGAAAGGCCAGTCCCCATGCGAGTTGCTAGGGGACCTCTCGGGATTCCTCTCCCGTCCATGCCGGGGCCTCAGTCCTTGTGTGGTCGGGGCCGGAACCTGAGGATTCCTCTCCAGTGTTGCCATGGATCTTGGGGTGCTTCTGAGTCTCCCCAGGGGAGTCAGGCCTCGTCTCGAGTGGGGGCATGCACGTGCGCCTTCCTCCCGAGCTGCAGCAGTAGTGTCACGCTTCCTGTCACGTGGATCAAGGGATCTGTGGCTTTCCCTCAAGGCTGTCCCTCGATGCTTTCCCACGAGGCTTTCCCACAGGGCTGTGCCACGTGCCACCTTGGTGTGAGTCGATCCTCGGCGTGAAAGACGAGCCGGTGAAGGAAAAGAGGTTCCTCTGGAATGGACTGAGACATCTGGGGGACTCTTGGAAAGGTGGCACGACCCTGAAGTTCCTCTCGCCGTTCCTGTTGAGAGGGCCTCCTCTTGAGATGCGACGGGAACGCCGGGAACTCTTTCCCGACGAAGCAGGGACAGGATCCCTCATCTCGAGCTACGAGGCCGAAACGAGGCTCCTCTGGGTGTGGGCGGGCCCCTCGTGATTCCTCTCGAGTGGAGACGGGTATGTCGGGGAACTTCTTGATTTGCAGCAAGGGTGTGAAGGAGCCTTTCGAAGTTCCAGAGGTGAGGTGTGATCAGCCTCGAGACGCCTCAGAGGAAATGGGCCTCATCTCGCCTGGAGGGGAGAACCTCCTGGATTTTCTCGAGTTGCGGCAGGTCTTCTCGAGTTACGACGGGGACCTCAGGGACCCGCTCTGGTGGCCTCAGGAAAGGCGAGTCCCCATGCGAGTTGCTAGGGGACCTCTCGGGATTCCTCTCCCGTCCATGCCGGGGCCTCAGTCCTTGTGTGGAGTCGGGGCCGGAACCTGAGGATTCCTCTCCAGTGTTGCCATGGATCTTGGGGTGCTTCTGAGTCTCCCCAGGGGAGTCAGGCCTCGTCTCGAGTGGGGGCATGCACGTGCGCTTTCCTCCCGAGCTGCAGCAGTAGTGTCACGCTCCCTGTCACGTGGATCAAGGGATCTGTGGCTTTCCCTCGAGGCTGTCCCTCGAGGCTTTCCCACGAGGCTTTCCCACAGGTCTGTGCCACGTGCCACCTTGGTGTGAGTCGATCCTCGGCGTGAAAGACGAGCCAGTGAAGGGAAAATAGGTTCCTCTGGAATGGACTGAGACATCTGGGGGACTCTTGGAATGGTGGCACGATCCTGGAGTTCCTCTCGCCGTTCATGTTGAGAGGGCCTCCTCTTGAGATGCGACGGGAACGCCGGGTACTCTTTCCCGACGAAGCAGGGAAAGGATCCCTCATCTCGAGCTACGAGGCGGAAACGGGGCTCCTCTGGATGTGGGCGGGACCCTCGTGATTCCTCTCGAGTGGAGACGTGTATGTCGGGGAACTTCTTGATTTGCACCAAGGGTGTGAAGGACCCTTTCGAAGTTCCAGAGGTGAGGTGTGATCAGCCTCGAGACGCCTCAGCGGAAATGGTACTCATCTCGCCTGGAGGGGAGAACCTCCTGGATTTTCTCGAGTTGCGGCAAGTCTACTCGAGTTACGATGGGGACCTCAGGGACCCGCTCTGGTGGCCTCAGGAAAGGCCAGTCCCCATGCGAGTTGCTAGGGGACCTCTCGGGATTCCTCTCCCGTCCATGCCGGGGCCTCAGTCCTTGTGTGGAGTCGGGGCCGGAACCTGAGGATTCCTCTCCAGTGTTGCCATGGATCTTGGGGTGCTTCTGAGTCTCCCCAGGGGAGTCAGGCCTCGTCTCGAGTGGGGGCATGCACGTGCGCTTACCTCCCGATCTGCAGCAGTAGTGTCACGCTTCCTGTCACGTGGATCAAGGTATCTGCGGCTTTCCCTCGAGGCTGTCCCTCGAGGCTTTCCCACGAGGCTTTCCCACAGGGCTGTGCAACGTGCCACCTTGGTGTGAGTCGATCCTCGGCGTGAAAGACGAGCCGGTGAAGGGAAAAGAGGTTCCTCTGGAATGGACTGAGACATCTGGGGGACTCTTGGAAAGGTGGCACGACCCAGGAGTTCCTGTCGCCGTTCCTGTTGAGAGGGCCTCCTGTTGAGATGCGACGGGAACGCCGGGAACTCTTTCCCGACGAAGCAGGGACAGGATCCCTCATCTCGAGCTACAAGGCGGAAACGGGGCTCCTCTGGATGTGGGCGGGACCCTCGTGATTCCTCTCGAGTGGAGACGGGTATGTCGGGGAACTTCTTGATTTGCAGCAAGGGTGTGAAGGAGCCTTTCGAAGTTCCAGAGGTGAGGTATGATCCGCCTGGTGACACCTCAGCAGAAATGGGCCTCATCTCGCCTGGAGGGGAGAACCTCCTGGATTTTCTCAAGTTGCGGCAGGTTTTCTCGAGTTACGACGGGGACCTCAGGGACCCGCTCTGGTGGCCTCAGGAAAGGCCAGTCCCCATGCGAGTTGCTAGGGGGCCTCTCGGGATTCCTCTCCCGTCAATGCCGGGTCCTCAGTCCTTGTGTGGAGTCGGGTACGGAACCTGAGGATTCCTCTCCAGTGTTGTCATGGATCTTGGGGTGCTTCTGAGTCTCCCCAGGGGAGTCAGGCCTCGTCTCGAGTGGGGGCTTGGACGTGCGCTTTCCTCCCGAGCTGCAGCAGTAGTGTTACGCTTCCTGTCACGTGGATCAAGGGATCTGTGGCTTTCCCTCAAGGCTGTCCCTCGAGGCTTTCCCACGAGGCTTTCCCACAGGGATGTGCCACGTGCCACCTTGGTGTGAGTCGATCCTCGGCGTGAAAGACGAGCCGGTGAAGGAAAAGAGGTTCCTCTGGAATGGACTGAGACATCTGGGGGACTCTTGGAAAGGTGGAACGACCCAGGAGTTCCTCTCGCCGTTCCTGTTGAGAGGGGCTCCTCTTGAGATGCGACGGGAAGGCCGGGAACTCTTTCCCGACGAAGCAGGGACAGGATCTCTCATCTCGAGCTACGAGGCGGAAACGGGGCTCCTCTGGATGTGGGCGGGCCCCTCGTGATTCCTCTCGAGTGGAGACGTGTATGTCGGGGAACTTCTTGATTTGCACCAAGGGTGTGAAGGACCCTTTCGAAGTTTCAGAGGTGAGGTGTGATCAGCCTCGAGACGCCTCAGAGGAAATGGGCCTCATCTCGCCTGGAGGGGAGAACCTCCTGGATTTTCTCGAGTTGCGGCAAGTCTACTCCAGTTACGATGGGGACCTCAGGGACCCGCTCTGGTGGCCTCAGGAAAGGCCAGTCCCCATGCGAGTTGCTAGGGGACCTCTCGGGATTCCTCTCCCGTCCATGCCGGGGCCTCAGTCCTTGTGTGGAGTCGGGGCCGGAACCTGAGGATTCCTCTCCAGTGTTGCCATGGATCTTGGGGTGCTTCTGAGTCTCCCCAGGGGAGTCAGGCCTCGTCTCGAGTTGGGGCATGCACGTGCGCTTTCCTCCCGATCTGCAGCAGTAGTGTCACGCTTCCTGTCACGTGGATCAAGGGATCTGCGGCTTTCCCTCGAGGCTGTCCCTCGAGGCTTTCCCACGAGGCTTTCCCACAGGGCTGTGCCACGTGCCACCTTGGTGTGAGTCGATCCTCGGCGTGAAAGACGAGCCGGTGAAGGGAAAAGAGGTTCCTCTGGAATGGACTGAGACATCTGGGGGACTCTTGGAATGGTGGCACGACCCTGAAGTTCCTCTCGCCGTTCCTGTTGAGAGGGCCTCCTCTTGAGATGCGACGGGAACACCGGGAACTCTTTCCCGACGAAGCAGGGAAAGGATCCCTCATCTCGAGCTACGAGGCGGAAACGGGGCTCCTCTGGATGTGGGCGGGACCCTCGTGATTCCTCTCGAGTGGAGACGGCTATGTCGGGGAACTTCTTGATTTGCAGCAAGGGTGTGAAGGAGCCTTTCGAAGTTCCAGAGGTGAGGTGTGATCAGCCTCGAGACGCCTCAGCGGAAATGGGCCTCATCTCGCCTGGAGGGGAGAACCTCCTGGATTTTCTCGAGTTGCGGCAGGTCTTCTCGAGTTACGACGGGGACCTCAGGGACCCGCTCTGGTGGCCTCAGGAAAGGCCAGTCCCCATGCGAGTTGCTAGGGGACCTCTCGGGATTCCTCTCCCGTCCATGCCGGGGCCTCAGTCCTTGTGTGGTCGGGGCCGGAACCTGAGGATTCCTCTCCAGTGTTGCCATGGATCTTGGGGTGCTTCTGAGTCTCCCCAGGGGAGTCAGGCCTCGTCTCGAGTGGGGGCATGCACGTGCGCCTTCCTCCCGAGCTGCAGCAGTAGTGTCACGCTTCCTGTCACGTGGATCAAGGGATCTGTGGCTTTCCCTCAAGGCTGTCCCTCGAGTCTTTCCCACGAGGCTTTCCCACAGGGCTGTGCCACGTGCCACCTTGGTGTGAGTCGATCCTCGGCGTGAAAGACGAGGCGGTGAAGGAAAAGAGGTTCCTCTGGAATGGACTGAGACATCTGGGGGACTCTTGGAAAGGTGGCACGACCCTGGAGTTCCTCTCGCCGTTCCTGTTGAGAGGGCCTCCTCTTGAGATGCGACGGGAACGCCGGGAACTCTTTCCCGACGAAGCAGGGAAAGGATCCCTCATCTCGAGCTACGAGGCCGAAACGGGGCTCCTCTGGGTGTGGGCGGGCCCCTCGTGATTCCTCTCGAGTGGAGACGGGTATGTCGGGGAACTTCTTGATTTGCAGCAAGGGTGTGAAGGAGCCTTTCGAAGTTCCAGAGGTGAGGTGTGATCAGCCTCGAGACGCCTCAGAGGAAATGGGCCTCATCTCGCCTGGAGGGGAGAACCTCCTGGATTTTCTCGAGTTGCGGCAGGTCTTCTCGAGTTACGACGGGGACCTCAGGGACCCGCTCTGGTGGCCTCAGGAAAGGCGAGTCCCCATGCGAGTTGCTAGGGGACCTCTCGGGATTCCTCTCCCGTCCATGCCGGGGCCTCAGTCCTTGTGTGGAGTCGGGGCCGGAACCTGAGGATTCCTCTCCAGTGTTGCCATGGATCTTGGGGTGCTTCTGAGTCTCCCCAGGGGAGTCAGGCCTCGTCTCGAGTGGGGGCATGCACGTGCGCTTTCCTCCCGAGCTGCAGCAGTAGTGTCACGCTCCCTGTCACGTGGATCAAGGGATCTGTGGCTTTCCCTCGAGGCTGTCCCTCGAGGCTTTCCCACGAGGCTTTCCCACAGGTCTGTGCCACGTGCCACCTTGGTGTGAGTCGATCCTCGGCGTGAAAGACGAGCCGGTGAAGGGAAAAGAGGTTCCTCTGGAATGGACTGAGACATCTGGGGGACTCTTGGAATGGTGGCACGACCCTGGAGTTCCTCTCGCCGTTCATGTTGAGAGGGCCTCCTCTTGAGATGCGACGGGAACGCCGGGTACTCTTTCCCGACGAAGCAGGGAAAGGATCCCTCATCTCGAGCTACGAGGCGGAAACGGGGCTCCTCTGGATGTGGGCGGGACCCTCGTGATTCCTTTCGAGTGGAGACGGCTATGTCGGGGAACTTCTTGATTTGCACCAAGGGTGTGAAGGACCCTTTCGAAGTTCCAGAGGTGAGGTGTGATCAGCCTCGAGACGCCTCAGCAGAAATGGGCCTCATCTCGCCTGGAGGGGAGAACCTCCTGGATTTTCTCGAGTTGCGGCAGGTTTTCTCGAGTTACGACGGGGACCTCAGGGACCCGCTCTGGTGGCCTCAGGAAAGGCAAGTCCCCATGCGAGTTGCTAGGGGGCCTCTCGGGATTCCTCTCCCGTCCATGCCGGGGCCTCAGTCCTTGTGTGGAGTCGGGCCCGGAACCTGAGGATTCCTCTCCAGTGTTGCCATGGATCTTGGGGTGCTTCTGAGTCTCCCCAGGGGAGTCAGGCCTCGTCTCGAGTGGGGGCATGCACGTGCGCTTTCCTCCCGAGCTGCAGCAGTAGTGTCACGCTTCCTGTCACGTGGATCAAGGGATCTGTGGCTTTCCCTCGAGGCTGTCCCTTGAGGCTTTCCCACGAGGCTTTCCCACAGGTCTGTGCCACGTGCCACCTTGGTGTGAGTCGATCCTCGGCGTGAAACACGAGCCGGTGAAGGGAAAAGAGGTTCCTCTGCAATGGACTGAGACATCTGGGGGACTCTTGGAATGGTGGTACGACCCTGGAGTTCCTTTCGCCGTTCCTGTTGAGAGGGCCTCCTCTTGAGATGCGACGGGAACGCCGGGAACTCTTTCCCGACGAAGCAGGGAAAGGATCCCTCATCTCGAGCTACGAGGCGGAAACGGGGCTCCTCTGGATGTGGGCGGGACCCTCGTGATTCCTCTCGAGTGGAGACGGCTATGTCGGGGAACTTCTTGATTTGCACCAAGGGTGTGAAGGAGCCTTTCGAAGATCCAGAGGTGAGGTGTGATCAGCCTCGAGACGCCTCAGCGGAAATGGGCCTCATCTCGCCTGGAGGGGAGAACCTCCTGGATTTTCTCGAGTTGCGGCAGGTCTTCTCGAATTACGACGGGGACCTCAGGGACCCGCTCTGGTGGCCTCAGGAAAGGCCAGTCCCCATGCGAGTTGCTAGGTGACCTCTCGGGATTCCTCTCCCGTCCATGCCGGGGCCTCAGTCCTTGTGTGGAGTCGGGGCCGGAACCTGAGGATTCCTCTCCAGTGTTGCCATGGATCTTGGGGTGCTTCTGAGTATCCCCAGGGGAGTCAGGCCTCGTCTCGAGTGGGGGCATGCACGTGCGCTTTTCTCCCGTGCTGCAGCAGTAGTGTCACGCTTCCTGTCACGTGGATCAAGGGATCTGTGGCTTTCCCTCGAGGCTGTCCCTCGAGGCTTTCCCACGAGGCTTTCCCACAGGGCTGTGCCACGTGCCACCTTGGTGTGAGTCGATCCTCGGCGTGAAAGACGAGCCGGTGAAGGGAAAAGAGGTTCCTCTGGAATGGACTGAGACATCTGGGGGACTCTTGGAATGGTGGCACGACCCTGGCGTTCCTCTCGCTGTTCCTGTTGAGAGGGCCTCCTCTTGAGATGCGACGGGAACGCCTGGAACTCTTTCCCGACGAAGCAGGGAAAGGATCCCTCATCTCG
Organism: Budorcas taxicolor; assembly: GCF_023091745.1. Classification (NCBI taxonomy): domain Eukaryota; kingdom Metazoa; phylum Chordata; class Mammalia; order Artiodactyla; family Bovidae; genus Budorcas; species Budorcas taxicolor. The sequence continues at coordinate 955,762 of NW_026291817.1, forward strand.
AGCTACGAGGCGGAAACGGGGCTCCTCTGGATGTGGGCGGGACCCTCGTGATTCCTCTCGAGTGGAGACGGCTATGTCGGGAACTTCTTGATTTGCACCAAGGGTGTGAAGGAGCCTTTCGAAGTTCCAGAGGTGAGATGTGATCAGCCTGGAGACGCCTCAGCAGAAATGGGCCTCATCTCGCCTGGAGGGGAGAACCTCCTGGATTTTCTCGAGTTGCGGCAGGTCTTCTCGAGTTACGACGGGGACCTCAGGGACCCGCTCTGGTGGCCTCAGGAAAGGCCAGTCCCCATGCGAGTTGCTAGGGGGCCTCTCGGGATTCCTCTCCTGTCCATGCCGGGGCCTCAGTCCTTGTGTGGAGTCGGGGCCGGAACCTGAGGATTCCTCTCCAGTGTTGCCATGGATCTTGGGGTGCTTCTGAGTCTCCCCAGGGGAGTCAGGCCTCGTCTCGAGTGGGGGCATGCACGTGCGCTTTCCTCCCGAGCTGCAGCAGTAGTGTCACGCTTCCTGTCACGCGGATCAAGGGATCTGTGGCTTTCCCTCGAGGCTGTCCCTCGAGGCTTTCCCACGAGGCTTTCCTACAGGTCTGTGCCACGTGCCACCTTGGTGTGAGTCGATCCTCGGCGTGAAAGAAGTGCCGGTGAGGGGAAAAGAGGTTCCTCTGGAATGGACTGAGACATCTGGGGGACTCTTGGAATGGTGGCACGACCCTGGAGTTCCTCTCGCCTTTCCTGTTGAGAGGGCCTCCTCTTGGGATGCGACGGGACGCCGGGAACTCTTTCCCGACGAAGCAGGGAAAGGATCCCTCATCTCGAGCTACGAGGCGGAAACGGGGCTCCTCTGGATGTGGGCGGGACCCTCGTGATTCCTCTCGAGTGGAGACGGCTATGTCGGGGAACTTCTTGATTTGCACCAAGGGTGTGAAGGACCCTTTCGAAGTTCCAGAGGTGAGGTGTGATCAGCCTCGAGACGCCTCAGCGGAAATGGGCCTCATCTCGCCTGGAGGGGAGAACCTCCTGGATTTTCTCGAGTTGCGGCAGGTCTTCTCGAGTTACGACGGGGACTTCAGGGACCCGCTCTGGTGGCCTCAGGAAAGGCCAGTCCCCATGCGAGTTGCTAGGGGACCTCTCGGGATTCCTCTCCCGTCCATGCCGGGGCCTCAGTCCTTGTGTGGAGTCGGGCCCGGAACCTGAGGATTCCTCTCCAGTGTTGCCATGGATCTTGGGGTGCTTCTGAGTCTCCCCAGGGGAGTCAGGCCTCGTCTCGAGTGGGGGCATGCACGTGCGCTTTCCTCCCGAGCTGTAGCAGTAGTGTCACGCTTCCTGTCACGTGGATCAAGGGATCTGTGGCTTTCCCTCGAGGCTGTCCCTCGAGGCTTTCCCACGAGGCTTTCCCACAGGGCTGTGCCACGTGCCACCTTGGTGTGAGTCGATCCTCGGCGTGAAAGACGAGCCGGTGAAGGGAAAAGAGGTTCCTCTGCAATGGACTGAGACATCTGGGGGACTCTTGGAATGGTGGCACGACCCTGGAGTTCCTCTCGCCGTTCCTGTTGAGAGGGCCTCCTCTTGAGATGCGACGGGAACGCCGGGAACTCTTTCCCGACGAAGCAGGGAAAGGATCCCTCATCTCGAGCTACGAGGCGGAAACGGGGCTCCTCTTGATGTGGGCGGGACCCTCGTGATTCCTCTCGAGTGGAGACGGCTATGTCGGGGAACTTCTTGATTTGCACCAAGGGTGTGAAGGAGCCTTTCGAAGATCCAGAGGTGAGGTGTGATCAGCCTCGAGACGCCTCAGCGGAAATGGGCCTCATCTCGCCTGGAGGGGAGAACCTCCTGGATTTTCTCGAGTTGCGGCAGGTCTTCTCGAGTTACGACGGGGACCTCAGGGACCCGCTCTGGTGGCCTCAGGAAAGGCCAGTCCCCATGCGAGTTGCTAGGGGACCTCTCGGGATTCCTCTCCCGTCCATGCCGGGGCCTCAGTCCTTGTGTGGAGTCGGGGCCGGAACCTGAGGATTCCTCTCCAGTGTTGCCATGGATCTTGGGGTGCTTCTGAGTCTCCCCAGGGGAGTCAGGCCTCGTCTCAAGTGGGGGCATGCACGTGCTCTTTCCTCCCGAGCTGCAGCAGTAGTGTCACGCTTCCTGTCACGTGGATCAAGGGATCTGTGGCTTTCCCTCGAGGCTGTCCCTCGAGGATTTCGCACGAGGCTTTCCCACAGGGCTGTGCCACGTGCCACCTTGGTGTGAGTCGATCCTCGGCGTGAAAGACGAGCCGGTGAAGGGAAAAGAGGTTCCTCTGGAATGGACTGAGACATCTGGGGGACTCTTGGAATGGTGGCACGACCCTGGAGTTCCTCTCGCCGTTCCTGTTGAGAGGGCCTCCTGTTGAGATGCGACGGGAACGCCGGGAACTCTTTCCCGACGAAGCAGGGAAAGGATCCCTCATCTCGAGCTACGAGGCGGAAACGGGGCTCCTCTGGATGTGGGCGGGACCCTCGTGATTCCTCTCGAGTGGAGACGGCTATGTCGGGGAACTTCTTGATTTGCACCAAGGGTGTGAAGGAGCCTTTCGAAGTTCCAGAGGTGAGGTGTGATCAGCCTCGAGACGCCTCAGCGGAAATGGGCCTCATTTCGCCTGGAGGGGAGAACCTCCTGGATTTTCTCGAGTTGCGGCAGGTCTTCTCGAGTTACGACGGGGTCCTCAGGGACCCGCTCTGGTGGCCTCAGGAAAGGCCAGTCCCCATGCGAGTTGCTAGAGGACCTCTCCGGATTCCTCTCCCGTCCATGCCGGGGCCTCAGTCCTTGTGTGGAGTCGGGGCCGGAACCTGAGGATTCCTCTCCAGTGTTGCCATGGATCTTGGGGTGCTTCTGAGTCTCCCCAGGGGAGTCAGGCCTCGTCTCGAGTGGGGGCATGCACGTGTGCTTTCCTCCCGAGCTGCAGCAGTACTGTCACGCTTCCTGTCACGTGGATCAAGGGATCTGTGGCTTTCCCTCGAGGCTGTCCCTCGAGGCTTTCCCACGAGGCTTTCCCACAGGGCTGTGCCACGTGCCACCTTGGTGTGAGTCGATCCTCGGCGTGAAAGACGAGCCGGTGAAGGGAAAAGAGGTTCCTCTGCAATGGACTGAGACATCTGGGGGACTCTTGGAATGGTGGCACGACCCTGGAGTTCCTCTCGCCGTTCCTGTTGAGAGGGCCTCCTCTTGAGATGCGACGGGAACGCCGGGAACTCTTTCCCGACGAAGCAGGGAAAGGATCCCTCATCTCGAGCTACGAGGCGGAAACGGGGCTCCTCTTGATGTGGGCGGGACCCTCGTGATTCCTCTCGAGTGGAGACGGCTATGTCGGGGAACTTCTTGATTTGCACCAAGGGTGTGAAGGAGCCTTTCGAAGATCCAGAGGTGAGGTGTGATCAGCCTCGAGACGCCTCAGCGGAAATGGGCCTCATCTCGCCTGGAGGGGAGAACCTCCTGGATTTTCTCGAGTTGCGGCAGGTCTTCTCGAGTTACGACGGGGACCTCAGGGACCCGCTCTGGTGGCCTCAGGAAAGGCCAGTCCCCATGCGAGTTGCTAGGGGACCTCTCGGGATTCCTCTCCCGTCCATGCCGGGGCCTCAGTCCTTGTGTGGAGTCGGGGCCGGAACCTGAGGATTCCTCTCCAGTGTTGCCATGGATCTTGGGGTGCTTCTGAGTCTCCCCAGGGGAGTCAGGCCTCGTCTCAAGTGGGGGCATGCACGTGCTCTTTCCTCCCGAGCTGCAGCAGTAGTGTCACGCTTCCTGTCACGTGGATCAAGGGATCTGTGGCTTTCCCTCGAGGCTGTCCCTCGAGGATTTCGCACGAGGCTTTCCCACAGGGCTGTGCCACGTGCCACCTTGGTGTGAGTCGATCCTCGGCGTGAAAGACGAGCCGGTGAAGGGAAAAGAGGTTCCTCTGGAATGGACTGAGACATCTGGGGGACTCTTGGAATGGTGGCACGACCCTGGAGTTCCTCTCGCCGTTCCTGTTGAGAGGGCCTCCTGTTGAGATGCGACGGGAACGCCGGGAACTCTTTCCCGACGAAGCAGGGAAAGGATCCCTCATCTCGAGCTACGAGGCGGAAACGGGGCTCCTCTGGATGTGGGCGGGACCCTCGTGATTCCTCTCGAGTGGAGACGGCTATGTCGGGGAACTTCTTGATTTGCACCAAGGGTGTGAAGGAGCCTTTCGAAGTTCCAGAGGTGAGGTGTGATCAGCCTCGAGACGCCTCAGCGGAAATGGGCCTCATTTCGCCTGGAGGGGAGAACCTCCTGGATTTTCTCGAGTTGCGGCAGGTCTTCTCGAGTTACGACGGGGTCCTCAGGGACCCGCTCTGGTGGCCTCAGGAAAGGCCAGTCCCCATGCGAGTTGCTAGAGGACCTCTCCGGATTCCTCTCCCGTCCATGCCGGGGCCTCAGTCCTTGTGTGGAGTCGGGGCCGGAACCTGAGGATTCCTCTCCAGTGTTGCCATGGATCTTGGGGTGCTTCTGAGTCTCCCCAGGGGAGTCAGGCCTCGTCTCGAGTGGGGGCATGCACGTGTGCTTTCCTCCCGAGCTGCAGCAGTACTGTCACGCTTCCTGTCACGTGGATCAAGGGATCTGTGGCTTTCCCTCGAGGCTGTCCCTCGAGGCTTTCCCACGAGGCTTTCCCACAGGGCTGTGCCACGTGCCACCTTGGTGTGAGTCGATCCTCGGCGTGAAAGACGAGCCGGTGAAGGGAAAAGAGGTTCCTCTGGAATGGACTGAGACATCTGGGGGACTCTTGGAATGGTGGCACGACCCTGGAGTTCCTCTCGCTGTTCCTGTTGAGAGGGCCTCCTCTTGAGATGCGACGGGAACGCCGGGAACTCTTTCCCGACGAAGCAGGGAAAGGATCCCTCATCTCGAGCTACGAGGCGGAAACGGGGCTCCTCTGGATGTGGGCGGGACCCTCGTGATTCCTCTCGAGTGGAGACGGCTATGTCGGGGAACTTCTTGATTTGCACCAAGGGTGTGAAGGAGCCTTTCGAAGATCCAGAGGTGAGGTGTGATCAGCCTCGAGACGCCTCATTGGAAATGGGCCTCATCTCGCCTGGAGGGGAGAACCTCCTGGATTTTCTCGAGTTGCGGCAGGTCTTCTCGAATTACGACGGGGACCTCAGGGACCCGCTCTGGTGGCCTCAGGAAAGGCCAGTCCCCATGCGAGTTGCTAGGTGACCTCTCGGGATTCCTCTCCCGTCCATGCCGGGGCCTCAGTCCTTGTGTGGAGTCGGGGCCGGAACCTGAGGATTCCTCTCCAGTGTTGCCATGGATCTTGGGGTGCTTCTGAGTATCCCCAGGGGAGTCAGGCCTCGTCTCGAGTGGGGGCATGCACGTGCGCTTTTCTCCCGTGCTGCAGCAGTAGTGTCACGCTTCCTGTCACGTGGATCAAGGGATCTGTGGCTTTCCCTCGAGGCTGTCCCTCGAGGCTTTCCCACGAGGCTTTCCCACAGGGCTGTGCCACGTGCCACCTTGGTGTGAGTCGATCCTCGGCGTGAAAGACGAGCCGGTGAAGGGAAAAGAGGTTCCTCTGGAATGGACTGAGACATCTGGGGGACTCTTGGAATGGTGGCACGACCCTGGCGTTCCTCTCGCCGTTCCTGTTGAGAGGGCCTCCTCTTGAGATGCGACGGGAACGCCTGGAACTCTTTCCCGACGAAGCAGGGAAAGGATCCCTCATCTCGAGCTACGAGGCGGAAACGGGGCTCCTCTGGATGTGGGCGGGACCCTCGTGATTCCTCTCGAGTGGAGACGGCTATGTCGGGAACTTCTTGATTTGCACCAAGGGTGTGAAGGAGCCTTTCGAAGTTCCAGAGGTGAGATGTGATCAGCCTGGAGACGCCTCAGCAGAAATGGGCCTCATCTCGCCTGGAGGGGAGAACCTCCTGGATTTTCTCGAGTTGCGGCAGGTCTTCTCGAGTTACGACGGGGACCTCAGGGACCCGCTCTGGTGGCCTCAGGAAAGGCCAGTCCCCATGCGAGTTGCTAGGGGGCCTCTCGGGATTCCTCTCCTGTCCATGCCGGGGCCTCAGTCCTTGTGTGGAGTCGGGGCCGGAACCTGAGGATTCCTCTCCAGTGTTGCCATGGATCTTGGGGTGCTTCTGAGTCTCCCCAGGGGAGTCAGGCCTCGTCTCGAGTGGGGGCATGCACGTGCGCTTTCCTCCCGAGCTGCAGCAGTAGTGTCACGCTTCCTGTCACGTGGATCAAGGGATCTGTGGCTTTCCCTCGAGGCTGTCCCTCCAGGCTTTCCCACGAGGCTTTCCCACAGGGCTGTGCCACGTGCCACCTTGGTGTGAGTCGATCCTCAGCGTGAAAGAAGTGCCGGTGAGGGGAAAAGAGGTTCCTCTGGAATGGACTGAGACATCTGGGGGACTCTTGGAATGGTGGCACGACCCTGGAGTTCCTCTCGCCTTTCCTGTTGAGAGGGCCTCCTCTTGGGATGCGACGGGACGCCGGGAACTCTTTCCCGACGAAGCAGGGAAAGGATCCCTCATCTCGAGCTACGAGGCGGAAACGGGGCTCCTCTGGATGTGGGCGGGACCCTCGTGATTCCTCTCGAGTGGAGACGGCTATGTCGGGGAACTTCTTGATTTGCACCAAGGGTGTGAAGGACCCTTTCGAAGTTCCAGAGGTGAGGTGTGATCAGCCTCGAGACGCCTCAGCGGAAATGGGCCTCATCTCGCCTGGAGGGGAGAACCTCCTGGATTTTCTCGAGTTGCGGCAGGTCTTCTCGAGTTACGACGGGGACTTCAGGGACCCGCTCTGGTGGCCTCAGGAAAGGCCAGTCCCCATGCGAGTTGCTAGGGGACCTCTCGGGATTCCTCTCCCGTCCATGCCGGGGCCTCAGTCCTTGTGTGGAATCGGGCCCGGAACCTGAGGATTCCTCTCCAGTGTTGCCATGGATCTTGGGGTGCTTCTGAGTCTCCCCAGGGGAGTCAGGCCTCGTCTCGAGTGGGGGCATGCACGTGCGCTTTCCTCCCGAGCTGCAGCAGTAATGTCACGCTTCCTGTCACGTGGATCAAGGGATCTGTGGCTTTCCCTCGAGGCTGTCCCTCGAGGCTTTCCAACGAGGCTTTCCCACAGGGCTGTGCCACGTGCCACCTTGGTGTGAGTCGATCCTCGGCGTGAAAGACGAGCCGGTGAAGGGAAAAGAGGTTCCTCTGGAATGGACTGAGACATCTGGGGCACTCTTGGAATGGTGGCACGACCCTGGAGTTCCTCTCGCCGTTCCTGTTGAGAGGGCCTCCTCTTGAGATGCGACGGGAATGCCGGGAACTCTTTCCCGACGAAGCAGGGAAAGGATCCCTCATCTCGAGCTTCGAGGCGGAAACGGGGCTCCTCTGGGTGTGGGCAGGACCCTCGTGATTCCTCTCGATTGGAGACGGCTATGTCGGGGAACTTCTTGATTTGCACCAAGGGTGTGAAGGAGCCTTTCGAAGATCCAGAGGTGAGGTGTGATCAGCCTCGAGACGCCTCAGCGGAAATGGGCCTCATCTCGCCTGGAGGGGAGAACCTCCTGGATTTTCTCGAGTTGCGGCAGGTCTTCTCGAGTTACGACGGGGACCTCAGGGACCCGCTCTGGTGGCCTCAGGAAAGGCCAGTCCCCATGCGAGTTGCTAGGGGACCTCTCGGGATTCCTCTCCCGTCCATGCCGGGGCCTCAGTCCTTGTGTGGAGTCGGGCCCGGAACCTGAGGATTCCTCTCCAGTGTTGCCATGGATCTTGGGGTGCTTCTGAGTCTCCCCAGGGGAGTCAGGCCTCGTCTCGAGTGGGGGCATGCACGTGCGCTTTCCTCCCGAGCTGCAGCAGTAGTGTCACGCTTCCTGTCACGTGGATCAAGGGATCTGTGGCTTTCCCTCGAGGCTGTCCCTCGAGGCTTTCCCACGAGGCTTTCCCACAGGGCTGTGCCACGTGCCACCTTGGTGTGAGTCGATCCTCGGCGTGAAAGACGAGCCGGTGAAGGGAAAAGCGGTTCCTCTGGAATGGACTGAGACATCTGGGGGACTCTTGGAATGGTGGCACGACCCTGGAGTTCCTCTCGCCGTTCCTGTTGAGAGGGCCTCCTCTTGAGATGCGACGGGAACGCCTGGAACTCTTTCCCGACGAAGCAGGGAAAGGATCCCTCATCTCGAGCTACGAGGCGGAAACGGGGCTCCTCTGGATGTGGGCGGGACCCTCGTGATTCCTCTCGAGTGGAGACGGGTATGTCGGGGAACTTCTTGATTTGCACCAAGGGTGTGAAGGACCCTTTCGAAGTTCCAGAGGTGAGGTGTGATCAGCCTCGAGACGCCTCAGCGGAAATGGGCCTCATCTCGCCTGGAGGGGAGAACCTCCTGGATTTTCTCGAGTTGTGGCAGGTTTTCTCGAGTTACGACGGGGACCTCAGGGACCCGCTCTGGTGGCCTCAGGAAAGGCCAGTCCCCATGCGAGTTGCTAGGGGGCCTCTCGGGATTCCTCTCCCGTCCATGCCGGGGCCTCAGTCCTTGTGTGGAGTCGGGCCCGGAACCTGAGGATTCCTCTCCAGTGTTGCCATGGATCTTGGGGTGCTTCTGAGTCTCCCCAGGGGAGTCAGGCCTCGTCTCGAGTGGGGGCATGCACGTGCGCTTTCCTCCCGAGCTGCAGCAGTAGTGTCACGCTTCCTGTCACGTGGATCAAGGGATCTGTGGCTTTCCCTCGAGGCTGTCCCTCGAGGCTTTCCCACGAGGCTTTCCCACAGGTCTGTGCCACGTGCCACCTTGGTGTGAGTCGATCCTCGGCGTGAAACACGAGCCGGTGAAGGGAAAAGAGGTTCCTCTGCAATGGACTGAGACATCTGGGGGACTCTTGGAATGGTGGTACGACCCTGGAGTTCCTTTCGCCGTTCCTGTTGAGAGGGCCTCCTCTTGAGATGCGACGGGAACGCCGGGAACTCTTTTCCGACGAAGCAGGGAAAGGATCCCTCATCTCGAGCTACGAGGCGGAAACGGGGCTCCTCTGGATGTGGGCGGGACCCTCGTGATTCCTCTCGAGTGGAGACGGCTATGTCGGGGAACTTCTTGATTTGCACCAAGGGTGTGAAGGAGCCTTTCGAAGATCCAGAGGTGAGGTGTGATCAGCCTCGAGACGCCTCAGCGGAAATGGGCCTCATCTCGCCTGGAGGGGAGAACCTCCTGGATTTTCTCGAGTTGCGGCAGGTCTTCTCGAATTACGACGGGGACCTCAGGGACCCGCTCTGGTGGCCTCAGGAAAGGCCAGTCCCCATGCGAGTTGCTAGGTGACCTCTCGGGATTCCTCTCCCGTCCATGCCGGGGCCTCAGTCCTTGTGTGGAGTCGGGGCCGGAACCTGAGGATTCCTCTCCAGTGTTGCCATGGATCTTGGGGTGCTTCTGAGTATCCCCAGGGGAGTCAGGCCTCGTCTCGAGTGGGGGCATGCACGTGCGCTTTTCTCCCGTGCTGCAGCAGTAGTGTCACGCTTCCTGTCACGTGGATCAAGGGATCTGTGGCTTTCCCTCGAGGCTGTCCCTCGAGGCTTTCCCACGAGGCTTTCCCACAGGGCTGTGCCACGTGCCACCTTGGTGTGAGTCGATCCTCGGCGTGAAAGACGAGCCGGTGAAGGGAAAAGAGGTTCCTCTGGAATGGACTGAGACATCTGGGGGACTCTTGGAATGGTGGCACGACCCTGGCGTTCCTCTCGCCGTTCCTGTTGAGAGGGCCTCCTCTTGAGATGCGACGGGAACGCCTGGAACTCTTTCCCGACGAAGCAGGGAAAGGATCCCTCATCTCGAGCTACGAGGCGGAAACGGGGCTCCTCTGGATGTGGGCGGGACCCTCGTGATTCCTCTCGAGTGGAGACGGCTATGTCGGGAACTTCTTGATTTGCACCAAGGGTGTGAAGGAGCCTTTCGAAGTTCCAGAGGTGAGATGTGATCAGCCTGGAGACGCCTCAGCAGAAATGGGCCTCATCTCGCCTGGAGGGGAGAACCTCCTGGATTTTCTCGAGTTGCGGCAGGTCTTCTCGAGTTACGACGGGGACCTCAGGGACCCGCTCTGGTGGCCTCAGGAAAGGCCAGTCCCCATGCGAGTTGCTAGGGGGCCTCTCGGGATTCCTCTCCTGTCCATGCCGGGGCCTCAGTCCTTGTGTGGAGTCGGGGCCGGAACCTGAGGATTCCTCTCCAGTGTTGCCATGGATCTTGGGGTGCTTCTGAGTCTCCCCAGGGGAGTCAGGCCTCGTCTCGAGTGGGGGCATGCACGTGCGCTTTCCTCCCGAGCTGCAGCAGTAGTGTCACGCTTCCTGTCACGTGGATCAAGGGATCTGTGGCTTTCCCTCGAGGCTGTCCCTCGAGGCTTTCCCACGAGGCTTTCCCACAGGGCTGTGCCACGTGCCACCTTGGTGTGAGTCGATCCTCGGCGTGAAAGAAGTGCCGGTGAGGGGAAAAGAGGTTCCTCTGGAATGGACTGAGACATCTGGGGGACTCTTGGAATGGTGGCACGACCCTGGAGTTCCTCTCGCCTTTCCTGTTGAGAGGGCCTCCTCTTGGGATGCGACGGGACGCCGGGAACTCTTTCCCGACGAAGCAGGGAAAGGATCCCTCATCTCGAGCTACGAGGCGGAAACGGGGCTCCTCTGGATGTGGGCGGGACCCTCGTGATTCCTCTCGAGTGGAGACGGCTATGTCGGGGAACTTCTTGATTTGCACCAAGGGTGTGAAGGACCCTTTCGAAGTTCCAGAGGTGAGGTGTGATCAGCCTCGAGACGCCTCAGCGGAAATGGGCCTCATCTCGCCTGGAGGGGAGAACCTCCTGGATTTTCTCGAGTTGCGGCAGGTCTTCTCGAGTTACGACGGGGACTTCAGGGACCCGCTCTGGTGGCCTCAGGAAAGGCCAGTCCCCATGCGAGTTGCTAGGGGACCTCTCGGGATTCCTCTCCCGTCCATGCCGGGGCCTCAGTCCTTGTGTGGAGTCGGGCCCGGAACCTGAGGATTCCTCTCCAGTGTTGCCATGGATCTTGGGGTGCTTCTGAGTCTCCCCAGGGGAGTCAGGCCTCGTCTCGAGTGGGGGCATGCACGTGCGCTTTCCTCCCGAGCTGCAGCAGTAGTGTCACGCTTCCTGTCACGTGGATCAAGGGATCTGTGGCTTTCCCTCGAGGCTGTCCCTCGAGGCTTTCCCACGAGGCTTTCCCACAGGGCTGTGCCACGTGCCACCTTGGTGTGAGTCGATCCTCGGCGTGAAAGACGAGCCGGTGAAGGGAAAAGAGGTTTCTCTGGAATGGACTGAGACATCTGGGGGACTCTTGGAATGGTGGCACGACCCTGGAGTTCCTCTCGCCGTTCCTGTTGAGAGGGCCTCCTCTTGAGATGCGACGGGAACGCCGGGAACTCTTTCCCGACGAAGCAGGGAAAGGATCCCTCATCTCGAGCTACGAGGCGGAAACGGGGCTCCTCTGGATGTGGGCGGGACCCTCGTGATTCCTCTCGAGTGGAGACGGCTATGTCGGGGAACTTCTTGATTTGCACCAAGGGTGTGAAGGAGCCTTTCGAAGTTCCAGAGGTGAGGTGTGATCAGCCTCGAGACGCCTCAGCGGAAATGGGCCTCATTTCGCCTGGAGGGGAGAACCTCCTGGATTTTCTCGAGTTGCGGCAGGTCTTCTCGAGTTACGACGGGGTCCTCAGGGACCCGCTCTGGTGGCCTCAGGAAAGGCCAGTCCCCATGCGAGTTGCTAGAGGACCTCTCGGGATTCCTCTCCCGTCCATGCCGGGGCCTCAGTCCTTGTGTGGAGTCGGGGCCGGAACCTGAGGATTCCTCTCCAGTGTTGCCATGGATCTTGGGGTGCTTCTGAGTCTCCCCAGGGGAGTCAGGCCTCGTCTCGAGTGGGGGTATGCACGTGTGCTTTCCTCCCGAGCTGCAGCAGTAGTGTCACGCTTCCTGTCACGTGGATCAAGGGATCTGTGGCTTTCCCTCGAGGCTGTCCCTCGAGGCTTTCCCACGAGGCTTTCCCACAGGGCTGTGCCACGTGCCACCTTGGTGTGAGTCGATCCTCGGCGTGAAAGACGAGCCGGTGAAGGGAAAAGAGGTTCCTCTGGAATGGACTGAGACATCTGGGGGACTCTTGGAATGGTGGCACGACCCTGGAGTTCCTCTCGCTGTTCCTGTTGAGAGGGCCTCCTCTTGAGATGCGACGGGAACGCCGGGAACTCTTTCCCGACGAAGCAGGGAAAGGATCCCTCATCTCGAGCTACGAGGCGGAAACGGGGCTCCTCTGGATGTGGGCGGGACCCTCGTGATTCCTCTCGAGTGGAGACGGGTATGTCGGGGAACTTCTTGATTTGCACCAAGGGTGTGAAGGACCCTTTCGACGTTCCAGAGGTGAGGTGTGATCAGCCTCGAGACGCCTCAGCGGAAATGGGCCTCATCTCGCCTGGAGGGGAGAACCTCCTGGATTTTCTCGAGTTGTGGCAGGTTTTCTCGAGTTACGACGGGGACCTCAGGGACCCGCTCTGGTGGCCTCAGGAAAGGCCAGTCCCCATGCGAGTTGCTAGGGGGCCTCTCGGGATTCCTCTCCCGTCCATGCCGGGGCCTCAGTCCTTGTGTGGAGTCGGGCCCGGAACCTGAGGATTCCTCTCCAGTGTTGCCATGGATCTTGGGGTGCTTCTGAGTCTCCCCAGGGGAGTCAGGCCTCGTCTCGAGTGGGGGCATGCACGTGCGCTTTCCTCCCGAGCTGCAGCAGTAGTGTCACGCTTCCTGTCACGTGGATCAAGGGATCTGTGGCTTTCCCTCGAGGCTGTCCCTCGAGGCTTTCCCACGAGGCTTTCCCACAGGGCTGTGCCACGTGCCACCTTGGTGTGAGTCGATCCTCGGCGTGAAAGACGAGCCGGTGAAGGGAAAAGAGGTTCCTCTGCAATGGACTGAGACATCTGGGGGACTCTTGGAATGGTGGCACGACCCTGGAGTTCCTCTCGCCGTTCCTGTTGAGAGGGCCTCCTCTTGAGATGCGACGGGAACGCCGGGAACTCTTTCCCGACGAAGCAGGGAAAGGATCCCTCATCTCGAGCTACGAGGCGGAAACGGGGCTCCTCTGGATGTGGGCGGGACCCTCGTGATTCCTCTCGAGTGGAGACGGCTATGTCGGGGAACTTCTTGATTTGCACCAAGGGTGTGAAGGAGCCTTTCGAAGATCCAGAGGTGAGGTGTGATCAGCCTCGAGACGCCTCAGCGGAAATGGGCCTCATCTCGCCTGGAGGGGAGAACCTCCTGGATTTTCTCGAGTTGCGGAAGGTCTTCTCGAGTTACGACGGGGACCTCAGGAACCCGCTCTGGTGGCCTCAGGTAAGGCCAGTCCCCATGCGAGTTGCTAGGGGACCTCTCGGGATTCCTCTCCCGTCCATGCCGGGGCCTCAGTCCTTGTGTGGAGTCGGGGCCGGAACCTGAGGATTCCTCTCCAATGTTGCCATGGATCTTGGGGTGCTTCTGAGTATCCCCAGGGGAGTCAGGCCTCGTCTCGAGTGGGGGCATGCACGTGCGCTTTCCTCCCGTGCTGCAGCAGTAGTGTCACGCTTCCTGCCACGTGGATCAAGGGATCTGTGGCTTTCCCTCGAGGCTGTCCCTCGAGGCTTTCCCACGAGGCTTTCCCACAGGGCTGTGCCACGTGCCACCTTGGTGTGAGTCGATCCTCGGCGTGAAAGAAGAGCCGGTGAAGGGAAAAGAGGTTCCTCTGGAATGGACTGAGACATCTGGGGGACTCTTGGAATGGTGGCACGACCCTGGAGTTCCTCTCGCCTTTCCTGTTGAGAGGGCCTCCTCTTGAGATGCGACGGGACGCCGGGAACTCTTTCCCGACGAAGCAGGGAAAGGATCCATCATCTCGAGCTACGAGGCGGAAACGGGGCTCCTCTGGATGTGGGCGGGACCCTCGTGATTCCTCTCGAGTGGAGACGGCTATGTCGGGGAACTTCTTGATTTGCACCAAGGGTGTGAAGGAGCCTTTCGAAGTTCCAGAGGTGAGGTGTGATCAGCCTCGAGACGCCTCAGCGGAAATGGGGCTCATCTCGCCTGGAGGGGAGGACCTCCTGGATTTTCTCGAGTTGCGGCAGGTCTTCTCGAGTTACGACGGGGACCTCAGGGACCCGCTCTGGTGGCCTCAGGAAAGGCCCGTCCCCATGCGAGTTGCTAGGGGGCCTCTCGGGATTCCTCTCCCGTCCATGCCGGGGCCTCAGTCCTTGTGTGGAGTCGGGGCCGGAACCTGAGGATTCCTCTCCAGTGTTGCCATGGATCTTGGGGTGCTTCTGAGTCTCCCCAGGGGAGTCAGGCCTCGTCTCGAGTGGGGGCATGCACGTGCGCTTTCCTCCCGAGCTGCAGCAGTAGTGTCACGCTTCCTGTCACGTGGATCAAGGGATCTGTGGCTTTCCCTCGAGGCTGTCCCTCGAGGCTTTCCCACGAGGCTTTCCCACAGGGCTGTGCCACGTGCCACCTTGGTGTGAGTCGATCCTCGGCGTGAAAGACGAGCCGGTGAAGGGAAAAGAGGTTCCTCTGGAATGGACTGAGACATCTGGGGGACTCTTGGAATGGTGGCACGACCCTGGAGTTCCTCTCGCCGTTCCTGTTGAGAGGGCCTCCTCTTGAGATGCGACGGGAACGCCGGGAACTCTTTCCCGACGAAGCAGGGAAAGGATCCCTCATCTCGAGCTACGAGGCGGAAACGGGGCTCCTCTGGATGTGGGCGGGACCCTCGTGATTCCTCTCGAGTGGAGACGGCTATGTCGGGGAACTTCTTGATTTGCACCAAGGGTGTGAAGGAGCCTTTCGAAGATCCAGAGGTGAGGTGTGATCAGCCTCGAGACGCCTCAGCGGAAATGGGCCTCATCTCGCCTGGAGGGGAGAACCTCCTGGATTTTCTCGAGTTGCGGCAGGTCTTCTCGAGTTACGACGGGGACCTCAGGGACCCGCTCTGGTGGCCTCAGGAAAGGCCAGTCCCCATGCGAGTTGCTAGGGGACCTCTCGGGATTCCTCTCCCGTCCATGCCGGGGCCTCAGTCCTTGTGTGGTCGGGGCCGGAACCTGAGGATTCCTCTCCAGTGTTGCCATGGATCTTGGGTTGCTTCTGAGTCTCCCCAGGGGAGTCAGGCCTCGTCTCGAGTGGGGGCATGCACGTGCGCTTTCCTCCCGAGCTGCAGCAGTAGTATCACGCTTACTGTCACGTGGATCAAGGGATCTGTGGCTTTCCCTCGAGTCTGTCCCTCGAGGCTTTCCCACGAGGCTTTCCCACAAGGCTGTGCCACGTGCCACCTTGGTGTGAGTCGATCCTCGGCGTGAAAGAAGAGCCGGTGAAGGGAAAAGAGGTTCCTCTGGAATGGACTGAGACATCTGGGGGACTCTTGGAATGGTGGCACGACCCTGGAGTTCCTCTCGCCGTTCCTGTTGAGAGGGCCTCCTCTTGAGATGCGACGGGAACGCCGGGAACTCTTTCCCGACGAAGCAGGGAAAGGATCCCTCATCTCGAGCTACGAGGCGGAAACGGGGCTCCTCTGGATGTGGGCGGGACCCTCGTGATTCCTCTCGAGTGGAGACGGCTATGTCGGGGAACTTCTTGATTTGTACCAAGGGTGTGAAGGAGCCTTTCGAAGTTCCAGAGGTGAGGTGTGATCAGCCTCAAGACGCCTCAGTGGAAATGGGCCTCAATTCGCCTGGAGGGGAGAACCTCCTGGATTTTCTCGAGTTGCGGCAGGTCTTCTCGAGTTACGACGGGGACCTCAGGGACCCGCTCTGGTGGCCTCAGGAAAGGCCAGTCCCCATGCGAGTTGCTAGGGGACCTCTCGGGATTCCTCTCCCGTCCATGCCGGGGCCTCAGTCCTTGTGTGGAGTCGGGCCCGGAACCTGAGGATTCATCTCCAGTGTTGCCATGGATCTTGGGGTGCTTCTGAGTCTCCCCAGGGGAGTCAGGCCTCGTCTCAAGTGGGGGCATGCACGTGTGCTTTCCTCCCGAGCTGCAGCAGAAGTGTCACGCTTCCTGTCACGTGGATCAAGGGATCTGTGGCTTTCCCTCGAGGCTGTCCCTCGAGGCTTTCCCACGAGGCTTTCCCACAGGGCTGTGCCACGTGCCACCTTGGTGTGAGTCGATCCTCGGCGTGAAAGACGAGCCGGTGAAGGGAAAAGAGGTTCCTCTGGAATGGACTGAGACATCTGGGGGACTCTTGGAATGGTGGCACGACCCTGGAGTTCCTCTCGCTGTTCCTGTTGAGAGGGCCTCCTCTTGAGATGCGACGGGAACGCCGGGAACTCTTTCCCGACGAAGCAGGGAAAGGATCCCTCATCTCGAGCTACGAGGCGGAAACGGGGCTCCTCTGGATGTGGGCGGGACCCTCGTGATTCCTCTCGAATGGAGACGGCTATGTCGGGGAACTTCTTGATTTGCACCAAGGGTGTGAAGGACCCTTTCGAAGTTCCAGAGGTGAGGTGTGATCAGCCTCGAGACGCCTCAGCGGAAATGGGCCTCATCTCGCCTGGAGGGGAGAACCTCCTGGATTTTCTCGAGTTGCGGCAGGTCTTCTCGAGTTACGACGGGGACTTCAGGGACCCGCTCTGGTGGCCTCAGGAAAGGCCAGTCCCCATGCGAGTTGCTAGGGGACCTCTCGCGATTCCTCTGCCGTCCATGCCGGGGCCTCATTCCTTGTGTGGAGTCGGGGCCGGAACCTGAGGATTCCTCTCCAGTGTTGCCATGGATCTTGGGGTGCTTCTGAGTCTCCCCAGGGGAGTCAGGCCTCGTCTCGAGTGGGGGCATGCACGTGCGCTTTCCTCCCGAGCTGCAGCAGTAGTGTCACGCTTCCTGTCACGTGGATCAAGGGATCTGTGTCTTTCCCTCGAGGCTGTCCCTCGAGGCTTTCCCACGAGGCTTTCCCACAGGGTTGTGCCACGTGCCACCTTGGTGTGAGTCGATCCTCGGCGTGAAAGACGAGCCGGTGAAGGGAAAAGAGGTTCCTCTGGAATGGACTGTGACATCTGGGGGACTCTTGGAATGGTGGCACGACCCTGGAGTTCCTCTCGCCGTTCCTGTTGAGAGGGTCTCCTCTTGAGATGCGACGGGAACGCCGGGAACTCTTTCCCGACGAAGCAGGGAAAGGATCCCTCATCTCGAGCTACGAGGCGGAAACGGGGCTCCTCTGGATGTGGGCGGGACCCTCGTGATTCCTCTCGAGTGGAGACGGCTATGTGGGGGAACTTCTTGATTTGCACCAAGGGTGTGAAGGACCCTTTCGAAGTTCCAGAGGTGAGGTGTGATCAGCCTCGAGACGCCTCAGCTGAAATGGGGCTCATCTCGCCTGGAGGGGAGAACCTCCTGGATTTTCTCGAGTTGCGGCAGGTCTTCTCGAGTTATGACGGGGAACTCAGGGACCCGCTCTGGTGGCCTCAGGAAAGGCCAGTCCCCATGCGAGTTTCTAGGGGACCTCTCGGGATTCCTCTCCCGTCCATGCCGGGGCCTCAGTCCTTGTGTGGAGTCGGGGCCGGAACCTGAGGATTCCTCTCCAGTGTTGCCATGGATCTTGGGGTGCTTCTGAGTATCCCCAGGGGAGTCAGGCCTCGTCTCGAGTGGGGGCATGCACGTGCGCTTTCCTCCCGAGCTGCAGCAGTAGTGTCACGCTTCCTGTCACGTGGATCAAGGGATCTGTGGCTTTCCCTCGAGGCTGTCCCTCGAGGCTTTCCCACGAGGCTTTCCCACAGGGCTGTGCCACGTGCCACCTTGGTGTGAGTCGATCCTCGGCGTGAAAGACGTGCCGGTGAAGGGAAAAGAGGTTCCTCTGGAATGGACTGAGACATCTGGGGGACTCTTGGAATGGTGGCACGACCCTGGAGTTCTTCTCGCCGTTCCTGTTGAGAGGGCCTCCTCTTGAGATGCGACAGGAACGCCGGAAACTCTTTCCCGACGAAGCAGGGAAAGGATCCCTCATCTCGAGCTACGAGGCGGAAACGGGGCTCCTCTGGATGTGGGCGGGACCCTCGTGATTCCTCTCGAGTGGAGACGGCTATGTCGGGGAACTTCTTGATTTGCACCAAGGGTGTGAAGGAGCCTTTCGAAGTTCCAGAGGTGAGGTGTGATCAGCCTCAAGACGCCTCAGCGGAAATGGGCCTCAATTCGCCTGGAGGGGAGAACCTCCTGGATTTTCTCGAGTTGCGGCAGGTCTTCTCGAGTTACGACGGGGACCTCAGGGACCCGCTCTGGTGGCCTCAGGAAAGGCCAGTCCCCATGCGAGTTGCTAGGGGACCTCTCGGGATTCCTCTCCCGTCCATGCCGGGGCCTCAGTCCTTGTGTGGAGTCGGGCCCGGAACCTGAGGATTCATCTCCAGTGTTGCCATGGATCTTGGGGTGCTTCTGAGTCTCCCCAGGGGAGTCAGGCCTCGTCTCAAGTGGGGGCATGCACGTGTGCTTTCCTCCCGAGCTGCAGCAGTAGTGTCACGCTTTCTGTCACGTGGATCAAGGGATCTGTGGCTTTCCCTCGAGGCTGTCCCTCGAGGCTTTCCCACGAGGCTTTCCCACAGGGCTGTGCCACGTGCCACCTTGGTGTGAGTCGATCCTCGGCGTGAAAGACGAGCCGGTGAAGGGAAAAGAGGTTCCTCTGGAATGGACTGAGACATCTGGGGGACTCTTGGAATGGTGGCACGACCCTGGAGTTCCTCTCGCTGTTCCTGTTGAGAGGGCCTCCTCTTGAGATGCGACGGGAACGCCGGGAACTCTTTCCCGACGAAGCAGGGAAAGGATCCCTCATCTCGAGCTACGAGGCGGAAACGGGGCTCCTCTGGATGTGGGCGGGACCCTCGTGATTCCTCTCGAGTGGAGACGGGTATGTCGGGGAACTTCTTGATTTGCACCAAGGGTGTGAAGGACCCTTTCGACGTTCCAGAGCTGAGGTGTGATCAGCCTCGAGACGCCTCAGCGGAAATGGGCCTCATCTCGCCTGGAGGGGAGAACCTCCTGGATTTTCTCGAGTTGCGGCAGGTCTTCTCGTGTTATGACGGGGACCTCAGGGACCCGCTCTGGTGGCCTCAGGAAAGGCCAGTCCCCATGCGAGTTGCTAGGGGACCTCTCGGGATTCCTCTCCCGTCCATGCTGGGGCCTCAGTCCTTGTGTGGAGTCGCGCCCGGAACCTGAGGATTCCTCTCCAGTGTTGCCATGGATCTTGGGGTGCTTCTGAGTCTCCCCATGGGAGTCAGGCCTCGTCTCGAGTGGGGGCATGCACGTGCGCTTTCCTCCCGAGCTGCAGCAGTAGTGTCACGCTTCCTGTCACGTGGATCAAGCGATCTGTGGCTTTCCCTCGAGGCTGTCCCTCGAGGCTTTCCCACGAGGCTTTCCCACAGGGCTGTGCCACGTGCCACCTTGGTGTGAGTCGATCCTCGGCGTGAAGGACGAGCCGGTGAAGGGAAAAGAGGTTCCTCTGGAATGGACTGAGACATCTGGGGGACTCTTGGAATGGTGGCACGACCCTGGAGTTCCTCTCGCCGTTCCTGTTGAGAGGGCCTCCTCTTGAGATGCGACGGGAACGCCGGGAACTCTTTCCCGACGAAGCAGGGAAAGGATCCCTCATCTCGAGCTTCGAGGCGGAAACGGGGCTTCTCTGGATGTGGCCGGGACCCTCGTGATTCCTCTCGAGTGGAGACGGCTATGTCGGGGAACTTCTTGATTTGCACCAAGGGTGTGAATGAGCCTTTCGAAGTTCCAGAGGTGAGATGTGATCAGCCTGGAGACACCTCAGCAGAAATGGGCCTCATCTCGCCTGGAGGGGAGAACCTCCTGGATTTTCTCGAGTTGCGGCAGGTCTTCTCGAGTTACGACGGGGACCTCAGGGACCCGCTCTGGTGGCCTCAGGAAAGGCCAGTCCCCATGCGAGTTGCTAGGGGGCCTCTCGGGATTCCTCTCCCGTCCATGCCGGGGCCTCAGTCCTTGTGTGGAGTCGGGGCCGGAACCTGAGGATTCCTCTCCAGTGTTGCCATGGATCTTGGGGTGCTTCTGAGTCTCCCCAGGGGAGTCAGGCCTCGTCTCGAGTGGGGGCATGCACGTGCGTTTCCTCCCGAGCTGCAGCAGTAGTATCACGCTTACTGTCACGTGGATCAAGGGATCTGTGGCTTTCCCTCGAGGCTGTCCCTCGAGGCTTTCCCACGAGGCTTTCCCACAGGGCTGTGCCACGTGACACCTTGGTGTGAGTCGATCCTCGGCGTGAAAGAAGAGCCGGTGAAGGGAAAAGAGGTTCCTCTGGAATGGACTGAGACATCTGGGGGACTCTTGGAATGGTGGCACGACCCTGGAGTTCCTCTCGTCGTTCCTGTTGAGAGGGCCTCCTCTTGAGATGCGGCGGGACGCCGGGAACTCTTTCCTGACGAAGCAGGGAAAGGATCCCTCATCTCGAGCTACGAGGCGGAAACGGGGCTCCTCTGGATGTGGGCGGGACCCTCGTGATTCCTCTCGAGTGGAGACGGCTATGTCGGGGAACTTCTTGATTTGCACCAAGGGTGTGAAGGACCCTTTCGAAGTTCCAGAGGTGAGGTGTGATCAGCCTCGAGACGCCTCAGCGGAAATGGGCCTCATCTCGCCTGGAGGGGAGAACCTCCTGGATTTTCTCGAGTTGCGGCAGGTCTTCTCGAGTTACGACGGGGACTTCAGGGACCCGCTCTGGTGGCCTCAGGAAAGGCCAATCCCCATGCGAGTTGCTAGGGGACCTCTCGGGATTCCTCTCCCGTCCATGCCGGGGCCTCAGTCCTTGTGTGGAGTCGGGCCCGGAATCTGAGGATTCCTCTCCAGTGTTGCCATGGATCTTGGGGTGCTTCTGAGTCTCCCCAGGGGAGTCAGGCCTCGTCTCGAGTGGGGGCATGCACGTGCGCTTTCCTCCCGAGCTGCAGCAGTAGTGTCACGCTTCCTGTCACGTGGATCAAGGGATCTGTGGCTTTCCCTCGAGGCTGTCCCTCGAGGCTTTCCCACGAGGCTTTCCCACAGGGCTGTGCCACGTGCCACCTTGGTGTGAGTCGATCCTCGGCATGAAAGACGAGCCGGTGAAGGGAAAAGAGGTTCCTCTGGAATGGACTGAGACATCTGGGGGACTCTTGGAATGGTGGCACGACCCTGAAGTTCCTCTCGCCGTTCCTGTTGAGAGGGCCTCCTCTTGAGATGCGACGGGAACGCCGGGAAATCTTTCCCGACGAAGCAGGGAAAGGATCCCTCATTTCGAGCTACGAGGCGGACACGGGGCTCCTCTGGATGTGGGCGGGACCCTCGTGATTCCTCTCGAGTGGAGACTGGTATGTCGGGGAACTTCTTGATTTGCACCAAGGGTGTGAAGGACCCTTTCGAAGTTCCAGAGGGGAGGTGTGATCAGCCTCGAGACGCCTCAGCGGAAATGGGCCTCATCTCGCCTGGAGGGGAGAACCTCCCGGATTTTCTCGAGTTGCGGCAGGTCTTCTCGAGTTACGACGGGGACCTCAGGGACCCGCTCTGGTGGCCTCAGGAAAGGCCAGTCCCCATGCGAGTTGCTAGGGGACCACTCGGGATTCCTCTCCCGTCCATGCCGGGGCCTCAGTCCTTGTGTGGAGTCGGGGCCGGAACCTGAGGATTCCTCTCCAGTGTTGCCATGGATCTTGGGGTGCTTCTGAGTCTCCCCAGGGGAGTCAGGCCTCGTCTCGAGTGGGGGCATGCACGTGCGCTTTCCTCCCGAGCTGCAGCAGTAGTGTCACGCTTCCTGTCACGTGGATCAAGGGATCTGTGGCTTTCCCTCGAGGCTGTCCCTCGAGGCTTTCCCACGAGGCTTTCCCACAGGGCTGTGCCACGTGCCACCTTGGTGTGAGTCGATCCTCGGCGTGAAAGACGAGCCGGTGAAGGGAAAAGAGGTTCCTCTGGAATGGACTGAGACATCTGGGGGACTCTTGGAATGGTGGCACGACCCTGGAGTTCCTCTCGCCGTTCCTGTTGAGAGGGCCTCCTCTTGAGATGCGACGGGAACGCCGGGAACTCTTTCCCGACGAAGCAGGGAAAGGATCCCTCATCTCGAGCTACGAGGCGGAAACGGGGCTCCTCTGGATGTGGGCGGGACCCTCGTGATTCCTCTCGAGTGGAGACGGGTATGTCGGGGAACTTCTTGATTTGCACCAAGGGTGTCAAGGACCCTTTCGAAGTTCCAGAGGTGAGGTGTGATCAGCCTCGAGACGCCTCAGCGGAAATGGGCCTCATCTCGCCTGGAGGGGAGAACCTCCTGGATTTTCTCGAGTTGCGGCAGGTCTTCTCGAGTGACGACGGGGACCTCAGGGACCCGCTCTGGTGGCCTCAGGAAAGGCCAGTCCCCATGCGAGTTGCTTGGGGACCTCTCGGGATTCCTCTCCCGTCCACGCCGGGGCCTCAGTCCTTGTGTGGAGTCGGGGCCGGAACCTGAGGATTCCTCTCCAGTGTTGCCATGGATCTTGGGGTGCTTGTGAGTCTCCCCAGGGGAGTCAGGCCTCGTCTCGAGTGGGGGCATGCACGTGCGCTTTCCTCCCGAGCTGCAGCAGTAGTGTCACGCTTCCTGTCACGTGGATCAAGGGATCTGTGGCTTTCCCTCGAGGCTGTCCCTCGAGGCTTTCCCACGAGGCTTTCCCACAGGGCTGTGCCACGTGCCACCTTGGTGTGAGTCGATCCTCGGCATGAAAGACGAGCCGGTGAAGGGAAAAGAGGTTCCTCTGGAATGGACTGAGACATCTGGGGGACTCTTGGAATGGTGGCACGACCCTGAAGTTCCTCTCGCCGTTCCTGTTGAGAGGGCCTCCTCTTGAGATGCGACGGGAACGCCGGGAAATCTTTCCCGACGAAGCAGGGAAAGGATCCCTCATTTCGAGCCACGAGGCGGACACGGGGCTCCTCTGGATGTGGGCGGGACCCTCGTGATTCCTCTCGAGTGGAGACGGGTATGTCGGGGAACTATTTGATTTGCACCAAGGGTGTGAAGGACCCTTTCGAAGTTCCAGAGGGGAGGTGTGATCAGCCTCGAGACGCCTCAGCGGAAATGGGCCTCATCTCGCCTGGAGGGGAGAACCTCCCGGATTTTCTCGAGTTGCGGCAGGTCTTCTCGAGTTACGACGGGGACCTCAGGGACCCGCTCTGGTGGCCTCAGGAAAGGCCAGTCCCCATGCGAGTTGCTAGGGGACCTCTCGGGATTCCTCTCCCGTCCATGCCGGGGCCTCAGTCCTTGTGTGGAGTCGGGGCCGGAACCTGAGGATTCCTCTCCAGTGTTGCCATGGATCTTGGGGTGCTTCTGAGTCTCCCCAGGGGAGTCAGGCCTCGTCTCGAGTGGGGGCATGCACGTGCGCTTTCCTCCCGAGCTGCAGCA
The DNA here is from genome assembly GCF_023091745.1 of Budorcas taxicolor. Lineage (NCBI taxonomy): Eukaryota > Metazoa > Chordata > Mammalia > Artiodactyla > Bovidae > Budorcas > Budorcas taxicolor. The sequence goes on from NW_026291817.1 coordinate 979,092, forward strand.
GTAGTGTCACGCTTCCTGTCACGTGGATCAAGGGATCTGTGGCTTTCCCTCGAGGCTGTCCCTCGAGGCTTTCCCACGAGGCTTTCCCACAGGGCTGTGCCACGTGCCACCTTGGTGTGAGTCGATCCTCGGCGTGAAAGACGAGCCGGTGAAGGGAAAAGAGGTTCCTCTGGAATGGACTGAGACATCTGGGGGACTCTTGGAATGGTGGCACGACCCTGGAGTTCCTCTCGCCGTTCCTGTTGAGAGGGCCTCCTCTTGAGATGCGACGGGAACGCCGGGAACTCTTTCCCGACGAAGCAGGGAAAGGATCCCTCATCTCGAGCTACGAGGCGGAAACGGGGCTCCTCTGGATGTGGGCGGGACCCTCGTGATTCCTCTCGAGTGGAGACGGGTATGTCGGGGAACTTCTTGATTTGCACCAAGGGTGTCAAGGACCCTTTCGAAGTTCCAGAGGTGAGGTGTGATCAGCCTCGAGACGCCTCAGCGGAAATGGGCCTCATCTCGCCTGGAGGGGAGAACCTCCTGGATTTTCTCGAGTTGCGGCAGGTCTTCTCGAGTTACGACGGGGACCTCAGGGACCCGCTCTGGTGGCCTCAGGAAAGGCCAGTCCCCATGCGAGTTGCTTGGGGACCTCTCGGGATTCCTCTCCCGTCCACGCCGGGGCCTCAGTCCTTGTGTGGAGTCGGGGCCGGAACCTGAGGATTCCTCTCCAGTGTTGCCATGGATCTTGGGGTGCTTCTGAGTCTCCCCAGGGGAGTCAGGCCTCGTCTTGAGTGGGGGCATGCACGTGCGCTTTCCTCTCGAGCTGCAGCAGTAGTGTCACGCTTCCTGTCACGTGGATCAAGGGATCTGTGGCTTTCCCTCGAGGCTGTCCCTCGAGGCTTTCCCACGAGGCTTTCCCACAGGGCTGTGCCACGTGCCACCTTGGTGTGAGTCGATCCTCGGCGTGAAAGACGAGCCGGTGAAGGGAAAAGAGGTTCCTCTGGAATGGACTGAGACATCTGGGGGACTCTTGGAATGGTGGCACGACCCTGGAGTTCCTCTCGCCGTTCCTGTTGAGAGGGCCTCCTCTTGAGATGCGACGGGAACGCCTGGAACTCTTTCCCGACGAAGCAGGGAAAGGATCCCTCATCTCGAGCTACGAGGCGGAAACGGGGCTCCTCTGGATGTGGGCGGGACCCTCGTGATTCCTCTCGAGTGGAGACGGGTATGTCGGGGAACTTCTTGATTTGCAGCAAGGGTGTGAAGGACCCTTTCGAAGTTCCAGAGGTGAGGTGTGATCAGCCTTGAGACGCCTCAGCGGAATTGGGCCTCATCTCGCCTGGAGCGGAGAACCTCCTGGATTTTCTCGAGTTGCGGCAGGTCTTCTCGTGTTACGACGGGGACCTCAGGGATCCGCTCTGGTGGACACAGGAAAGGCCAGTCCCCATGCGAGTTGCTAGGGGACCTCTCGGAATTCCTCTCCCGTCCATGCCGGGGCCTCAGTCCTTGTGTGGAGTCGGGGCCGGAACCTGAGGAATCCTCTCCAGTGTTGCCATGGATCTTGGGGTGCTTGTGAGTCTCCCCAGGGGAGTCAGGCCTCGTCTCGAGTGGTGGCATGCACGTGCGCTTTCCTCCCGAGCTGCAGCAGTAGTGTCACGCTTCGTGTCACGTGGATCAAGGGATCTGTGGCTTTCCCTCGAGGCTGTCCCTCGAGGCTTTCCCACGAGGCTTTCCCACAGGGCTGTGCCACGTGCCACCTTGGTGTGAGTCGATCCTCGGTGTGAAAGACGAGCCGGTGAAGGGAAAAGAGGTTCCTCTGGAATGGACTGAGACATCTGGGGGACTCTTGGAATGGTGGCACGACCCTGGAGTTCCTCTCGCCGTTCCTGTTGAGAGGGCCTCCTCTTGAGATGCGACGGGAACGCCGGGAACTCTTTCCCGACGAAGCAGGGAAAGGATCCCTCATCTCGAGCTACGAGGCGGAAACGGGGCTCCTCTGGATGTGGGCGGGACCCTCGTGATTCCTCTCGAGTGGAGACGGGTATGTCGGGGAACTTCTTGATTTGCACCAAGGGTGTGAAGGACCCTTTCGAAGTTCCAGAGGTGAGGTGTGATCAGCCTTGAGACGCCTCAGCGGAAATGGGCCTCATCTCGCCTGCAGGGGAGAACCTCCTGGATTTTCTCGAGTTGCGGCAGGTCTTCTCGAGTTACGACGGGGACCTCAGGGACCCGCTCTGGTGGCCTCAGGAAAGGCCAGTCCCCATGCGAGTTGCTAGGGGACCTCTCGGGATTCCTCTCCCGTCCATGCCGGGGCCTCAGTCCTTGTGTGGAGTCGGGGCCGGAACCTGAGGATTCCTCTCCAGTGTTGCCATGGATCTTGGGGTGCTTCTGAGTCTCCCCAGGGGAGTCAGGCCTCGTCTCGAGTGGGGGCATGCACGTGCGCTTTCCTCCCGAGCTGCAGCAGTAGTGTCACGCTTCCTGTCACGTGGATCAAGGGATCTGTTTCTTTCCCTCGAGGCTGTCCCTCGAGGCTTTCCCACGAGGCTTTCCCACAGGGCTGTGCCACGTGCCACCTTGGTGTGAGTCGATCCTCGGCGTGAAAGACGAGCCGGTGAAGGGAAAAGAGGTTCCTCTGGAATGGACTGAGACATCTGGGGGACTCTTGGAATGGTGGCACGACCCTGGAGTTCCTCTCGCCTTTCCTGTTGAGAGGGCCTCCTCTTGAGATGCGACGGGAACGCCGGGAACTCTTTCCTGACGAAGCAGGGAAAGGATCCCTCATCTCGAGCTACGAGGAGGAAACGGGGCTCCTCTGGATGTGGGCGGGACCCTCGTGATTCCTCTCGAGTGGAGACGGCTAGGTCGGAGAACTTCTTGATTTGCACCAAGGGTGTGAAGGAGCCTTTCGAAGTTCCAGAGGTGAGGTGTGATCAGCCTCGAGACGCCTCAGCGGAAATGGGCCTCATCTCGCCTGGAGGGGAGAACCTCCTGGATTTTCTCGAGTTGCGGCAGGTCTTCTCGAGTTACGACGGGGACCTCAGGGACCCGCTCTGGTGGCCTCAGGAAAGGCCAGTCCCCATGCGAGTTGCTAGGGGACCTCTCGGGATTCCTCTCCCTTCCATGCCATGGCCTCAGTCCTTGTGTGGAGTCGGGGCCGGAACCTGAGGATTCCTCTCCAGTGTTGCCATGGATCTTGGGGTGCTTCTGAGTCTCCCCAGGGGAGTCAGGCCTCGTCTCGAGTGGGGGCATGCACGTGCGCTTTCCTCCCGAGCTGCAGCAGTAGTGTCACGCTTCCTGTCACGTGGATCAAGGGATCTGTGGCTTTCCCTCGAGGCTGTCCCTCGAGGCTTTCCCACGAGGCTTTCCCACAGGGCTGTGCCACGTGCCACCTTGGTGTGAGTCGATCCTCGGCGTGAAAGACGAGCCGGTGAAGGGAAAAGAGGTTCCTCTGGAATGGACTGAGACATCTGGGGGACTCTTGGAATGGTGGCACGACCCTGGAGTTCCTCTCGCCGTTCCTGTTGAGAGGGCCTCCTCTTGAGATGCGACGGGAACGCCGGGAACTCTTTCCCGACGAAGCAGGGAAAGGATCCCTCATCTCGAGCTACGAGGCGGAAACGGGGCTCCTCTGGATGTGGGCGGGACCCTCGTGATTCCTCTCGAGTGGAGACGGGTATGTCGGGGAACTTCTTGATTTGCACCAAGGGTGTGAAGGACCCTTTCGAAGTTCCAGAGGTGAGGTGTGATCAGCCTCGAGACGCCTCAGCGGAAATGGGCCTCATCTCGCCTAGAGGGGAGAACCTCCTGGATTTTCTCGAGTTGCGGCAGGTCTTCTCGAGTTACGACGGGGACCTCAGGGACCCGCTCTGGTGGCCTCAGGAAAGGCCAGTCCCCATGCGAGTTGCTAGGGGACCTCTCGGGATTCCACTCCCGTCCATGCCGGGGCCTCAGTCCTTGTGTGGAGTCGGGGCCGGAACCTGAGGATTCCTCTCCAGTGTTGCCATGGATCTTGGGGTGCTTCTGAGTCTCCCCAGGGGAGTCAGGCCTCGTCTCGAGTGGGGGAATGCACGTGCGCTTTCCTCCCGAGCTGCAGCAGTAGTGTAACGCTTCCTGTCACGTGGATCAAGGGATCTGTGGCTTTCCCTCGAGGCTGTCCCTCGAGGCTTTCCCACGAGGCTTTCCCACAAGGCTGTGCCACGTGCCACCTTGGTGTGAGTCGATCCTCGGCGTGAAAGACGAGCCGGTGAAGGGAAAAGAGGTTCCTGTGGAATGGACTGAGACATCTGGGGGACTCTTGGAATGGTGGCACGACCCTGGAGTTCCTCTCGCCGTTCCTGTTGAGAGGGCCTCCTCTTGAGATGCGACGGGAAGGCCGGGAACTCTTTCCCGAAGAAGCAGGGAAAGGATCCCTCATCTCGAGCTACGAGGCGGAAACGGGGCTCCTCTGGATGTGGGCGGGACCCACGTGATTCCTCTCGAGTGGAGACGGATAGGTCGGGGAACTTCTTGATTTGCACCAAGGGTGTGAAGGACCCTTTCGAAGTTCCAGAGGTGAGGTGTGATCAGCCTCGAGACGCCTCAGCGGAAATGGGCCTCATCTCGCCTGGAGGGGAGAACCTCCTGGATTTTCTCGAGTTGCGGCAGGTCTTCTCGAGTTACGATGGGGACCTCAGGGACCCACTCTGGTGGTCTCAGGAAAGGCCAGTCCCCATGCGAGTTGCTAGGGGACCTCTCGGGATTCCTCTCCCGTCCATGCCGGGGCCTCAGTCCTTGTGTGGAGTCGGGGCCGGAACCTGAGGATTCCTCTCCAGTGTTGCCATGGATCTTGGGGTGCTTCTGAGTCTCCCCAGGGCAGTCAGGCCTCGTCTCGAGTGGGGGCATGCATGTGCGCTTTCCTCCCGAGCTGCAGCAATAGTGTCACGCTTCCTGTCACGTGGATCAAGGGATCTGTGGCTTTCCCTCGAGGCTGTCCCTCGAGGCTTTCCCACGAGGCTTTCCCACAGGGCTGTGCCACGTGCCACCTTGGTGTGAGTCGATCCTCGGCGTGAAAGACGAGCCGGTGAAGGGAAAAGAGGTTCCTCTGGAATGGACTGAGACATCTGGGGGACTCTTGGAATGGTGGCACGACCCTGGAGTTCCTCTCGCCGTTCCTGTTGAGAGGGCCTCCTCTTGAGATGCGACGGGAACGCCGGGAACTCTTTCCCGACGAAGCAGGGAAAGGATCCCTCATCTCGAGCTACGAGGCGGAAACGGGGCTCCTCTGGATGTGGGCGGGACCCTCGTGATTCCTCTCGAGTGGAGACGGGTATGTCGGGGAACTTCTTGATTTGCACCAAGGGTGTGAAGGACCCTTTCGAAGTTCCAGAGGTGAGGTGTGATCAGCCTTGAGACGCCTCAGCGGAAATGGGCCTCATCTCGCCTGCAGGGGAGAACCTCCTGGATTTTCTCGAGTTGCGGCAGGTCTTCTCGAGTTACGACGGGGACCTCAGGGACCCGCTCTGGTGGCCTCAGGAAAGGCCAGTCCCCATGCGAGTTGCTAGGGGACCTCTCGGGATTCCTCTCCCGTCCATGCCGGGGCCTCAGTCCTTGTGTGGAGTCGGGGCCGGAACCTGAGGATTCCTCTCCAGTGTTGCCATGGATCTTGGGGTGCTTCTGAGTCTCCCCAGGGGAGTCAGGCCTCGTCTCGAGTGGGGGCATGCACGTGCGCTTTCCTCCCGAGCTGCAGCAGTAGTGTCACGCTTCCTGTCACGTGGATCAAGGGATCTGTTTCTTTCCCTCGAGGCTGTCCCTCGAGGCTTTCCCACGAGGCTTTCCCACAGGGCTGTGCCACGTGCCACCTTGGTGTGAGTCGATCCTCGGCGTGAAAGACGAGCCGGTGAAGGGAAAAGAGGTTCCTCTGGAATGGACTGAGACATCTGGGGGACTCTTGGAATGGTGGCACGACCCTGGAGTTCCTCTCGCCTTTCCTGTTGAGAGGGCCTCCTCTTGAGATGCGACGGGAACGCCGGGAACTCTTTCCTGACGAAGCAGGGAAAGGATCCCTCATCTCGAGCTACGAGGAGGAAACGGGGCTCCTCTGGATGTGGGCGGGACCCTCGTGATTCCTCTCGAGTGGAGACGGCTAGGTCGGAGAACTTCTTGATTTGCACCAAGGGTGTGAAGGAGCCTTTCGAAGTTCCAGAGGTGAGGTGTGATCAGCCTCGAGACGCCTCAGCGGAAATGGGCCTCATCTCGCCTGGAGGGGAGAACCTCCTGGATTTTCTCGAGTTGCGGCAGGTCTTCTCGAGTTACGACGGGGACCTCAGGGACCCGCTCTGGTGGCCTCAGGAAAGGCCAGTCCCCATGCGAGTTGCTAGGGGACCTCTCGGGATTCCTCTCCCTTCCATGCCATGGCCTCAGTCCTTGTGTGGAGTCGGGGCCGGAACCTGAGGATTCCTCTCCAGTGTTGCCATGGATCTTGGGGTGCTTCTGAGTCTCCCCAGGGGAGTCAGGCCTCGTCTCGAGTGGGGGCATGCACGTGCGCTTTCCTCCCGAGCTGCAGCAGTAGTGTCACGCTTCCTGTCACGTGGATCAAGGGATCTGTGGCTTTCCCTCGAGGCTGTCCCTCGAGGCTTTCCCACGAGGCTTTCCCACAGGGCTGTGCCACGTGCCACCTTGGTGTGAGTCGATCCTCGGCGTGAAAGACGAGCCGGTGAAGGGAAAAGAGGTTCCTCTGGAATGGACTGAGACATCTGGGGGACTCTTGGAATGGTGGCACGACCCTGGAGTTCCTCTCGCCGTTCCTGTTGAGAGGGCCTCCTCTTGAGATGCGACGGGAACGCCGGGAACTCTTTCCCGACGAAGCAGGGAAAGGATCCCTCATCTCGAGCTACGAGGCGGAAACGGGGCTCCTCTGGATGTGGGCGGGACCCTCGTGATTCCTCTCGAGTGGAGACGGGTATGTCGGGGAACTTCTTGATTTGCACCAAGGGTGTGAAGGACCCTTTCGAAGTTCCAGAGGTGAGGTGTGATCAGCCTCGAGACGCCTCAGCGGAAATGGGCCTCATCTCGCCTGGAGGGGAGAACCTCCTGGATTTTCTCGAGTTGCGGCAGGTCTTCTCGAGTTACGACGGGGACCTCAGGGACCCGCTCTGGTGGCCTCAGGAAAGGCCAGTCCCCATGCGAGTTGCTTGGGGACCTCTCGGGATTCCTCTCCCGTCCACGCCGGGGCCTCAGTCCTTGTGTGGAGTCGGGGCCGGAACCTGAGGATTCCTCTCCAGTGTTGCCATGGATCTTGGGGTGCTTCTGAGTCTCCCCAGGGGAGTCAGGCCTCGTCTCGAGTGGGGGCATGCACGTGCGCTTTCCTCTCGAGCTGCAGCAGTAGTGTCACGCTTCCTGTCACGTGGATCAAGGGATCTGTGGCTTTCCCTCGAGGCTGTCCCTCGAGGCTTTCCCACGAGGCTTTCCCACAGGGCTGTGCCACGTGCCACCTTGGTGTGAGTCGATCCTCGGCGTGAAAGACGAGCCGGTGAAGGGAAAAGAGGTTCCTCTGGAATGGACTGAGACATCTGGGGGACTCTTGGAATGGTGGCACGACCCTGGAGTTCCTCTCGCCATTCCTGTTGAGAGGGCCTCCTCTTGAGATGCGACGGGAACGCCGGGAACTCTTTCCCGACGAAGCAGGGAAAGGATCCCTCATCTCGAGCTACGAGGCGGAAACGGGGCTCCTCTGGATGTGGGCGGGACCCTCGTGATTCCTCTCGAGTGGAGACGGGTATGTCGGGGAACTTCTTGATTTGCAGCAAGGGTGTGAAGGACCCTTTCGAAGTTTCAGAGGTGAGGTGTGATCAGCCTTGAGACGCCTCAGCGGAATTGGGCCTCATCTCGCCTGGAGCGGAGAACCTCCTGGATTTTCTCGAGTTGCGGCAGGTCTTCTCGTGTTACGACGGGGACCTCAGGGATCCGCTCTGGTGGACACAGGAAAGGCCAGTCCCCATGCGAGTTGCTAGGGGACCTCTCGGAATTCCTCTCCCGTCCATGCCGGGGCCTCAGTCCTTGTGTGGAGTCGGGGCCGGAACCTGAGGAATCCTCTCCAGTGTTGCCATGGATCTTGGGGTGCTTGTGAGTCTCCCCAGGGGAGTCAGGCCTCGTCTCGAGTGGTGGCATGCACGTGCGCTTTCCTCCCGAGCTGCAGCAGTAGTGTCACGCTTCGTGTCACGTGGATCAAGGGATCTGTGGCTTTCCCTCGAGGCTGTCCCTCGAGGCTTTCCCACGAGGCTTTCCCACAGGGCTGTGCCACGTGCCACCTTGGTGTGAGTCGATCCTCGGTGTGAAAGACGAGCCGGTGAAGGGAAAAGAGGTTCCTCTGGAATGGACTGAGACATCTGGGGGACTCTTGGAATGGTGGCACGACCCTGGAGTTCCTCTCGCCGTTCCTGTTGAGAGGGCCTCCTCTTGAGATGCGACGGGAACGCCGGGAACTCTTTCCCGACGAAGCAGGGAAAGGATCCCTCATCTCGAGCTACGAGGCGGAAACGGGGCTCCTCTGGATGTGGGCGGGACCCTCGTGATTCCTCTCGAGTGGAGACGGGTATGTCGGGGAACTTCTTGATTTGCACCAAGGGTGTGAAGGACCCTTTCGAAGTTCCAGAGGTGAGGTGTGATCAGCCTTGAGACGCCTCAGCGGAAATGGGCCTCATCTCGCCTGCAGGGGAGAACCTCCTGGATTTTCTCGAGTTGCGGCAGGTCTTCTCGAGTTACGACGGGGACCTCAGGGACCCGCTCTGGTGGCCTCAGGAAAGGCCAGTCCCCATGCGAGTTGCTAGGGGACCTCTCGGGATTCCTCTCCCGTCCATGCCGGGGCCTCAGTCCTTGTGTGGAGTCGGGGCCGGAACCTGAGGATTCCTCTCCAGTGTTGCCATGGATCTTGGGGTGCTTCTGAGTCTCCCCAGGGGAGTCAGGCCTCGTCTCGAGTGGGGGCATGCACGTGCGCTTTCCTCCCGAGCTGCAGCAGTAGTGTCACGCTTCCTGTCACGTGGATCAAGGGATCTGTTTCTTTCCCTCGAGGCTGTCCCTCGAGGCTTTCCCACGAGGCTTTCCCACAGGGCTGTGCCACGTGCCACCTTGGTGTGAGTCGATCCTCGGCGTGAAAGACGAGCCGGTGAAGGGAAAAGAGGTTCCTCTGGAATGGACTGAGACATCTGGGGGACTCTTGGAATGGTGGCACGACCCTGGAGTTCCTCTCGCCTTTCCTGTTGAGAGGGCCTCCTCTTGAGATGCGACGGGAACGCCGGGAACTCTTTCCTGACGAAGCAGGGAAAGGACCCCTCATCTCGAGCTACGAGGAGGAAACGGGGCTCCTCTGGATGTGGGCGGGACCCTCGTGATTCCTCTCGAGTGGAGACGGCTAGGTCGGAGAACTTCTTGATTTGCACCAAGGGTGTGAAGGAGCCTTTCGAAGTTCCAGAGGTGAGGTGTGATCAGCCTCGAGACGCCTCACCGGAAATGGGCCTCATCTCGCCTGGAGGGGAGAACCTCCTGGATTTTCTCGAGTTGCGGCAGGTCTTCTCGAGTTACGACGGGGACCTCAGGGACCCGCTCTGGTGGCCTCAGGAAAGGCCAGTCCCCATGCGAGTTGCTAGGGGACCTCTCGGGATTCCTCTCCCTTCCATGCCATGGCCTCAGTCCTTGTGTGGAGTCGGGGCCGGAACCTGAGGATTCCTCTCCAGTGTTGCCATGGATCTTGGGGTGCTTCTGAGTCTCCCCAGGGGAGTCAGGCCTCGTCTCGAGTGGGGGCATGCACGTGCGCTTTCCTCCCGAGCTGCAGCAGTAGTGTCACGCTTCCTGTCACGTGGATCAAGGGATCTGTGGCTTTCCCTCGAGGCTGTCCCTCGAGGCTTTCCCACGAGGCTTTCCCACAGGGCTGTGCCACGTGCCACCTTGGTGTGAGTCGATCCTCGGCGTGAAAGACGAGCCGGTGAAGGGAAAAGAGGTTCCTCTGGAATGGACTGAGACATCTGGGGGACTCTTGGAATGGTGGCACGACCCTGGAGTTCCTCTCGCCGTTCCTGTTGAGAGGGCCTCCTCTTGAGATGCGACGGGAACGCCGGGAACTCTTTCCCGACGAAGCAGGGAAAGGATCCCTCATCTCGAGCTACGAGGCGGAAACGGGGCTCCTCTGGATGTGGGCGGGACCCTCGTGATTCCTCTCGAGTGGAGACGGGTATGTCGGGGAACTTCTTGATTTGCACCAAGGGTGTGAAGGACCCTTTCGAAGTTCCAGAGGTGAGGTGTGATCAGCCTCGAGACGCCTCAGCGGAAATGGGCCTCATCTCGCCTAGAGGGGAGAACCTCCTGGATTTTCTCGAGTTGCGGCAGGTCTTCTCGAGTTACGACGGGGACCTCAGGGACCCGCTCTGGTGGCCTCAGGAAAGGCCAGTCCCCATGCGAGTTGCTAGGGGACCTCTCGGAATTCCACTCCCGTCCATGCCGGGGCCTCAGTCCTTGTGTGGAGTCGGGGCCGGAACCTGAGGATTCCTCTCCAGTGTTGCCATGGATCTTGGGGTGCTTCTGAGTCTCCCCAGGGGAGTCAGGCCTCGTCTCGAGTGGGGGAATGCACGTGCGCTTTCCTCCCGAGCTGCAGCAGTAGTGTAACGCTTCCTGTCACGTGGATCAAGGGATCTGTGGCTTTCCCTCGAGGCTGTCCCTCGAGGCTTTCCCACGAGGCTTTCCCACAAGGTTGTGCCACGTGCCACCTTGGTGTGAGTCGATCCTCGGCGTGAAAGACGAGCCGGTGAAGGGAAAAGAGGTTCCTGTGGAATGGACTGAGACATCTGGGGGACTCTTGGAATGGTGGCACGACCCTGGAGTTCCTCTCGCCGTTCCTGTTGAGAGGGCCTCCTCTTGAGATGCGACGGGAAGGCCGGGAACTCTTTCCCGAAGAAGCAGGGAAAGGATCCCTCATCTCGAGCTACGAGGCGGAAACGGGGCTCCTCTGGATGTGGGCGGGACCCACGTGATTCCTCTCGAGTGGAGACGGATAGGTCGGGGAACTTCTTGATTTGCACCAAGGGTGTGAATGACCCTTTCGAAGTTCCAGAGGTGAGGTGTGATCAGCCTCGAGACGCCTCAGCGGAAATGGGCCTCATCTCGCCTGGAGGGGAGAACCTCCTGGATTTTCTCGAGTTGCGGCAGGTCTTCTCGAGTTACGACGGGGACCTCAGGGACCCGCTCTGGTGGCCTCAGGAAAGGCCAGTCCCCATGCGAGTTGCTAGGGGACCTCTCGGGATTCCTCTCCCGTCCATGCCGGGGCCTCAGTCCTTGTGTGGAGTCGGGGCCGGAACCTGAGGATTCCTCTCCAGTGTTGCCATGGATCTTGGGGTGCTTCTGAGTCTCCCCAGGGGAGTCAGGCCTCGTCTCGAGTGGGGGCATGCACGTGCGCTTTCCTCCCGAGCTGCAGCAGTAGTGTCACGCTTCCTGTCACGTGGATCAAGGGATCTGTTTCTTTCCCTCGAGGCTGTCCCTCGAGGCTTTCCCACGAGGCTTTCCCACAGGGCTGTGCCACGTGCCACCTTGGTGTGAGTCGATCCTCGGCGTGAAAGACGAGCCGGTGAAGGGAAAAGAGGTTCCTCTGGAATGGACTGAGACATCTGGGGGACTCTTGGAATGGTGGCACGACCCTGGAGTTCCTCTCGCCTTTCCTGTTGAGAGGGCCTCCTCTTGAGATGCGACGGGAACGCCGGGAACTCTTTCCTGACGAAGCAGGGAAAGGATCCCTCATCTCGAGCTACGAGGAGGAAACGGGGCTCCTCTGGATGTGGGCGGGACCCTCGTGATTCCTCTCGAGTGGAGACGGCTAGGTCGGAGAACTTCTTGATTTGCACCAAGGGTGTGAAGGAGCCTTTCGAAGTTCCAGAGGTGAGGTGTGATCAGCCTCGAGACGCCTCAGCGGAAATGGGCCTCATCTCGCCTGGAGGGGAGAACCTCCTGGATTTTCTCGAGTTGCGGCAGGTCTTCTCGAGTTACGACGGGGACCTCAGGGACCCGCTCTGGTGGCCTCAGGAAAGGCCAGTCCCCATGCGAGTTGCTAGGGGACCTCTCGGGATTCCTCTCCCTTCCATGCCATGGCCTCAGTCCTTGTGTGGAGTCGGGGCCGGAACCTGAGGATTCCTCTCCAGTGTTGCCATGGATCTTGGGGTGCTTCTGAGTCTCCCCAGGGGAGTCAGGCCTCGTCTCGAGTGGGGGCATGCACGTGCGCTTTCCTCCCGAGCTGCAGCAGTAGTGTCACGCTTCCTGTCACGTGGATCAAGGGATCTGTGGCTTTCCCTCGAGGCTGTCCCTCGAGGCTTTCCCACGAGGCTTTCCCACAGGGCTGTGCCACGTGCCACCTTGGTGTGAGTCGATCCTCGGCGTGAAAGACGAGCCGGTGAAGGGAAAAGAGGTTCCTCTGGAATGGACTGAGACATCTGGGGGACTCTTGGAATGGTGGCACGACCCTGGAGTTCCTCTCGCCGTTCCTGTTGAGAGGGCCTCCTCTTGAGATGCGACGGGAACGCCGGGAACTCTTTCCCGACGAAGCAGGGAAAGGATCCCTCATCTCGAGCTACGAGGCGGAAACGGGGCTCCTCTGGATGTGGGCGGGACCCTCGTGATTCCTCTCGAGTGGAGACGGGTATGTCGGGGAACTTCTTGATTTGCACCAAGGGTGTGAAGGACCCTTTCGAAGTTCCAGAGGTGAGGTGTGATCAGCCTCGAGACGCCTCAGCGGAAATGGGCCTCATCTCGCCTGGAGGGGAGAACCTCCTGGATTTTCTCGAGTTGCGGCAGGTCTTCTCGAGTTACGACGGGGACCTCAGGGACCCGCTCTGGTGGCCTCAGGAAAGGCCAGTCCCCATGCGAGTTGCTTGGGGACCTCTCGGGATTCCTCTCCCGTCCACGCCGGGGCCTCAGTCCTTGTGTGGAGTCGGGGCCGGAACCTGAGGATTCCTCTCCAGTGTTGCCATGGATCTTGGGGTGCTTCTGAGTCTCCCCAGGGGAGTCAGGCCTCGTCTCGAGTGGGGGCATGCACGTGCGCTTTCCTCTCGAGCTGCAGCAGTAGTGTCACGCTTCCTGTCACGTGGATCAAGGGATCTGTGGCTTTCCCTCGAGGCTGTCCCTCGAGGCTTTCCCACGAGGCTTTCCCACAGGGCTGTGCCACGTGCCACCTTGGTGTGAGTCGATCCTCGGCGTGAAAGACGAGCCGGTGAAGGGAAAAGAGGTTCCTCTGGAATGGACTGAGACATCTGGGGGACTCTTGGAATGGTGGCACGACCCTGGAGTTCCTCTCGCCATTCCTGTTGAGAGGGCCTCCTCTTGAGATGCGACGGGAACGCCGGGAACTCTTTCCCGACGAAGCAGGGAAAGGATCCCTCATCTCGAGCTACGAGGCGGAAACGGGGCTCCTCTGGATGTGGGCGGGACCCACGTGATTCCTCTCGAGTGGAGACGGATAGGTCGGGGAACTTCTTGATTTGCACCAAGGGTGTGAATGACCCTTTCGAAGTTCCAGAGGTGAGGTGTGATCAGCCTCGAGACGCCTCAGCGGAAATGGGCCTCATCTCGCCTGGAGGGGAGAACCTCCTGGATTTTCTCGAGTTGCGGCAGGTCTTCTCGAGTTACGACGGGGACCTCAGGGACCCGCTCTGGTGGCCTCAGGAAAGGCCAGTCCCCATGTGAGTTGCTAGGGGACCTCTCGGGATTCCTCTCCCGTCCATGCCGGGGCCTCAGTCCTTGTGTGGAGTCGGGGCCGGAACCTGAGGATTCCTCTCCAGTGTTGCCATGGATCTTGGGGTGCTTCTGAGTCTCCCCAGGGGAGTCAGGCCTCGTCTCGAGTGGGGGCATGCACGTGCGCTTTCCTCCCGAGCTGCAGCAGTAGTGTCACGCTTCCTGTCACGTGGATCAAGGGATCTGTTTCTTTCCCTCGAGGCTGTCCCTCGAGGCTTTCCCACGAGGCTTTCCCACAGGGCTGTGCCACGTGCCACCTTGGTGTGAGTCGATCCTCGGCGTGAAAGACGAGCCGGTGAAGGGAAAAGAGGTTCCTCTGGAATGGACTGAGACATCTGGGGGACTCTTGGAATGGTGGCACGACCCTGGAGTTCCTCTCGCCGTTCCTGTTGAGAGGGCCTCCTCTTGAGATGCGACGGGAACGCCGGGAACTCTTTCCCGACGAAGCAGGGAAAGGATCCCTCATCTCGAGCTACGAGGCGGAAACGGGGCTCCTCTGGATGTGGGCGGGACCCTCGTGATTCCTCTCGAGTGGAGACGGGTATGTCGGGGAACTTCTTGATTTGCACCAAGGGTGTGAAGGACCCTTTCGAAGTTCCAGAGGTGAGGTGTGATCAGCCTTGAGACGCCTCAGCGGAAATGGGCCTCATCTCGCCTGCAGGGGAGAACCTCCTGGATTTTCTCGAGTTGCGGCAGGTCTTCTCGAGTTACGACGGGGACCTCAGGGACCCGCTCTGGTGGCCTCAGGAAAGGCCAGTCCCCATGCGAGTTGCTAGGGGACCTCTCGGGATTCCTCTCCCGTCCATGCCGGGGCCTCAGTCCTTGTGTGGAGTCGGGGCCGGAACCTGAGGATTCCTCTCCAGTGTTGCCATGGATCTTGGGGTGCTTCTGAGTCTCCCCAGGGGAGTCAGGCCTCGTCTCGAGTGGGGGCATGCACGTGCGCTTTCCTCCCGAGCTGCAGCAGTAGTGTCACGCTTCCTGTCACGTGGATCAAGGGATCTGTTTCTTTCCCTCGAGGCTGTCCCTCGAGGCTTTCCCACGAGGCTTTCCCACAGGGCTGTGCCACGTGCCACCTTGGTGTGAGTCGATCCTCGGCGTGAAAGACGAGCCGGTGAAGGGAAAAGAGGTTCCTCTGGAATGGACTGAGACATCTGGGGGACTCTTGGAATGGTGGCACGACCCTGGAGTTCCTCTCGCCTTTCCTGTTGAGAGGGCCTCCTCTTGAGATGCGACGGGAACGCCGGGAACTCTTTCCTGACGAAGCAGGGAAAGGATCCCTCATCTCGAGCTACGAGGAGGAAACGGGGCTCCTCTGGATGTGGGCGGGACCCTCGTGATTCCTCTCGAGTGGAGACGGCTAGGTCGGAGAACTTCTTGATTTGCACCAAGGGTGTGAAGGAGCCTTTCGAAGTTCCAGAGGTGAGGTGTGATCAGCCTCGAGACGCCTCAGCGGAAATGGGCCTCATCTCGCCTGGAGGGGAGAACCTCCTGGATTTTCTCGAGTTGCGGCAGGTCTTCTCGAGTTACGACGGGGACCTCAGGGACCCGCTCTGGTGGCCTCAGGAAAGGCCAGTCCCCATGCGAGTTGCTAGGGGACCTCTCGGGATTCCTCTCCCTTCCATGCCATGGCCTCAGTCCTTGTGTGGAGTCGGGGCCGGAACCTGAGGATTCCTCTCCAGTGTTGCCATGGATCTTGGGGTGCTTCTGAGTCTCCCCAGGGGAGTCAGGCCTCGTCTCGAGTGGGGGCATGCACGTGCGCTTTCCTCCCGAGCTGCAGCAGTAGTGTCACGCTTCCTGTCACGTGGATCAAGGGATCTGTGGCTTTCCCTCGAGGCTGTCCCTCGAGGCTTTCCCACGAGGCTTTCCCACAGGGCTGTGCCACGTGCCACCTTGGTGTGAGTCGATCCTCGGCGTGAAAGACGAGCCGGTGAAGGGAAAAGAGGTTCCTCTGGAATGGACTGAGACATCTGGGGGACTCTTGGAATGGTGGCACGACCCTGGAGTTCCTCTCGCCGTTCCTGTTGAGAGGGCCTCCTCTTGAGATGCGACGGGAACGCCGGGAACTCTTTCCCGACGAAGCAGGGAAAGGATCCCTCATCTCGAGCTACGAGGCGGAAACGGGGCTCCTCTGGATGTGGGCGGGACCCTCGTGATTCCTCTCGAGTGGAGACGGGTATGTCGGGGAACTTCTTGATTTGCACCAAGGGTGTGAAGGACCCTTTCGAAGTTCCAGAGGTGAGGTGTGATCAGCCTCGAGACGCCTCAGCGGAAATGGGCCTCATCTCGCCTGGAGGGGAGAACCTCCTGGATTTTCTCGAGTTGCGGCAGGTCTTCTCGAGTTACGACGGGGACCTCAGGGACCCGCTCTGGTGGCCTCAGGAAAGGCCAGTCCCCATGCGAGTTGCTTGGGGACCTCTCGGGATTCCTCTCCCGTCCACGCCGGGGCCTCAGTCCTTGTGTGGAGTCGGGGCCGGAACCTGAGGATTCCTCTCCAGTGTTGCCATGGATCTTGGGGTGCTTCTGAGTCTCCCCAGGGGAGTCAGGCCTCGTCTCGAGTGGGGGCATGCACGTGCGCTTTCCTCTCGAGCTGCAGCAGTAGTGTCACGCTTCCTGTCACGTGGATCAAGGGATCTGTGGCTTTCCCTCGAGGCTGTCCCTCGAGGCTTTCCCACGAGGCTTTCCCACAGGGCTGTGCCACGTGCCACCTTGGTGTGAGTCGATCCTCGGCGTGAAAGACGAGCCGGTGAAGGGAAAAGAGGTTCCTCTGGAATGGACTGAGACATCTGGGGGACTCTTGGAATGGTGGCACGACCCTGGAGTTCCTCTCGCCATTCCTGTTGAGAGGGCCTCCTCTTGAGATGCGACGGGAACGCCGGGAACTCTTTCCCGACGAAGCAGGGAAAGGATCCCTCATCTCGAGCTACGAGGCGGAAACGGGGCTCCTCTGGATGTGGGCGGGACCCACGTGATTCCTCTCGAGTGGAGACGGATAGGTCGGGGAACTTCTTGATTTGCACCAAGGGTGTGAATGACCCTTTTGAAGTTCCAGAGGTGAGGTGTGATCAGCCTCGAGACGCCTCAGCGGAAATGGGCCTCATCTCGCCTGGAGGGGAGAACCTCCTGGATTTTCTCGAGTTGCGGCAGGTCTTCTCGAGTTACGACGGGGACCTCAGGGACCCGCTCTGGTGGCCTCAGGAAAGGCCAGTCCCCATGTGAGTTGCTAGGGGACCTCTCGGGATTCCTCTCCCGTCCATGCCGGGGCCTCAGTCCTTGTGTGGAGTCGGGGCCGGAACCTGAGGATTCCTCTCCAGTGTTGCCATGGATCTTGGGGTGCTTCTGAGTCTCCCCAGGGGAGTCAGGCCTCGTCTCGAGTGGGGGCATGCACGTGCGCTTTCCTCCCGAGCTGCAGCAGTAGTGTCACGCTTCCTGTCACGTGGATCAAGGGATCTGTGGCTTTCCCTCGAGGCTGTCCCTCGAGGCTTTCCCACGAGGCTTTCCCACAGGGCTGTGCCACGTGCCACCTTGGTGTGAGTCGATCCTCGGTGTGAAAGACGAGCCGGTGAAGGGAAAAGAGGTTCCTCTGGAATGGACTGAGACATCTGGGGGACTCTTGGAATGGTGGCACGACCCTGGAGTTCCTCTCGCCGTTCCTGTTGAGAGGGCCTCCTCTTGAGATGCGACGGGAACGCCGGGAACTCTTTCCCGACGAAGCAGGGAAAGGATCCCTCATCTCGAGCTACGAGGCGGAAACGGGGCTCCTCTGGATGTGGGCGGGACCCTCGTGATTCCTCTCGAGTGGAGACGGGTATGTCGGGGAACTTCTTGATTTGCACCAAGGGTGTGAAGGACCCTTTCGAAGTTCCAGAGGTGAGGTGTGATCAGCCTTGAGACGCCTCAGCGGAAATGGGCCTCATCTCGCCTGCAGGGGAGAACCTCCTGGATTTTCTCGAGTTGCGGCAGGTCTTCTCGAGTTACGACGGGGACCTCAGGGACCCGCTCTGGTGGCCTCAGGAAAGGCCAGTCCCCATGCGAGTTGCTAGGGGACCTCTCGGGATTCCTCTCCCGTCCATGCCGGGGCCTCAGTCCTTGTGTGGAGTCGGGGCCGGAACCTGAGGATTCCTCTCCAGTGTTGCCATGGATCTTGGGGTGCTTCTGAGTCTCCCCAGGGGAGTCAGGCCTCGTCTCGAGTGGGGGCATGCACGTGCGCTTTCCTCTCGAGCTGCAGCAGTAGTGTCACGCTTCCTGTCACGTGGATCAAGGGATCTGTGGCTTTCCCTCGAGGCTGTCCCTCGAGGCTTTCCCACGAGGCTTTCCCACAGGGCTGTGCCACGTGCCACCTTGGTGTGAGTCGATCCTCGGCGTGAAAGACGAGCCGGTGAAGGGAAAAGAGGTTCCTCTGGAATGGACTGAGACATCTGGGGGACTCTTGGAATGGTGGCACGACCCTGGAGTTCCTCTCGCCATTCCTGTTGAGAGGGCCTCCTCTTGAGATGCGACGGGAACGCCGGGAACTCTTTCCCGACGAAGCAGGGAAAGGATCCCTCATCTCGAGCTACGAGGCGGAAACGGGGCTCCTCTGGATGTGGGCGGGACCCACGTGATTCCTCTCGAGTGGAGACGGATAGGTCGGGGAACTTCTTGATTTGCACCAAGGGTGTGAATGACCCTTTTGAAGTTCCAGAGGTGAGGTGTGATCAGCCTCGAGACGCCTCAGCGGAAATGGGCCTCATCTCGCCTGGAGGGGAGAACCTCCTGGATTTTCTCGAGTTGCGGCAGGTCTTCTCGAGTTACGACGGGGACCTCAGGGACCCGCTCTGGTGGCCTCAGGAAAGGCCAGTCCCCATGTGAGTTGCTAGGGGACCTCTCGGGATTCCTCTCCCGTCCATGCCGGGGCCTCAGTCCTTGTGTGGAGTCGGGGCCGGAACCTGAGGATTCCTCTCCAGTGTTGCCATGGATCTTGGGGTGCTTCTGAGTCTCCCCAGGGGAGTCAGGCCTCGTCTCGAGTGGGGGCATGCACGTGCGCTTTCCTCCCGAGCTGCAGCAGTAGTGTCACGCTTCCTGTCACGTGGATCAAGGGATCTGTGGCTTTCCCTCGAGGCTGTCCCTCGAGGCTTTCCCACGAGGCTTTCCCACAGGGCTGTGCCACGTGCCACCTTGGTGTGAGTCGATCCTCGGTGTGAAAGACGAGCCGGTGAAGGGAAAAGAGGTTCCTCTGGAATGGACTGAGACATCTGGGGGACTCTTGGAATGGTGGCACGACCCTGGAGTTCCTCTCGCCGTTCCTGTTGAGAGGGCCTCCTCTTGAGATGCGACGGGAACGCCGGGAACTCTTTCCCGACGAAGCAGGGAAAGGATCCCTCATCTCGAGCTACGAGGCGGAAACGGGGCTCCTCTGGATGTGGGCGGGACCCTCGTGATTCCTCTCGAGTGGAGACGGGTATGTCGGGGAACTTCTTGATTTGCACCAAGGGTGTGAAGGACCCTTTCGAAGTTCCAGAGGTGAGGTGTGATCAGCCTTGAGACGCCTCAGCGGAAATGGGCCTCATCTCGCCTGCAGGGGAGAACCTCCTGGATTTTCTCGAGTTGCGGCAGGTCTTCTCGAGTTACGACGGGGACCTCAGGGACCCGCTCTGGTGGCCTCAGGAAAGGCCAGTCCCCATGCGAGTTGCTAGGGGACCTCTCGGGATTCCTCTCCCGTCCATGCCGGGGCCTCAGTCCTTGTGTGGAGTCGGGGCCGGAACCTGAGGATTCCTCTCCAGTGTTGCCATGGATCTTGGGGTGCTTCTGAGTCTCCCCAGGGGAGTCAGGCCTCGTCTCGAGTGGGGGCATGCACGTGCGCTTTCCTCCCGAGCTGCAGCAGTAGTGTCACGCTTCCTGTCACGTGGATCAAGGGATCTGTTTCTTTCCCTCGAGGCTGTCCCTCGAGGCTTTCCCACGAGGCTTTCCCACAGGGCTGTGCCACGTGCCACCTTGGTGTGAGTCGATCCTCGGCGTGAAAGACGAGCCGGTGAAGGGAAAAGAGGTTCCTCTGGAATGGACTGAGACATCTGGGGGACTCTTGGAATGGTGGCACGACCCTGGAGTTCCTCTCGCCTTTCCTGTTGAGAGGGCCTCCTCTTGAGATGCGACGGGAACGCCGGGAACTCTTTCCTGACGAAGCAGGGAAAGGATCCCTCATCTCGAGCTACGAGGAGGAAACGGGGCTCCTCTGGATGTGGGCGGGACCCTCGTGATTCCTCTCGAGTGGAGACGGCTAGGTCGGAGAACTTCTTGATTTGCACCAAGGGTGTGAAGGAGCCTTTCGAAGTTCCAGAGGTGAGGTGTGATCAGCCTCGAGACGCCTCAGCGGAAATGGGCCTCATCTCGCCTGGAGGGGAGAACCTCCTGGATTTTCTCGAGTTGCGGCAGGTCTTCTCGAGTTACGACGGGGACCTCAGGGACCCGCTCTGGTGGCCTCAGGAAAGGCCAGTCCCCATGCGAGTTGCTAGGGGACCTCTCGGGATTCCTCTCCCTTCCATGCCATGGCCTCAGTCCTTGTGTGGAGTCGGGGCCGGAACCTGAGGATTCCTCTCCAGTGTTGCCATGGATCTTGGGGTGCTTCTGAGTCTCCCCAGGGGAGTCAGGCCTCGTCTCGAGTGGGGGCATGCACGTGCGCTTTCCTCCCGAGCTGCAGCAGTAGTGTCACGCTTCCTGTCACGTGGATCAAGGGATCTGTGGCTTTCCCTCGAGGCTGTCCCTCGAGGCTTTCCCACGAGGCTTTCCCACAGGGCTGTGCCACGTGCCACCTTGGTGTGAGTCGATCCTCGGCGTGAAAGACGAGCCGGTGAAGGGAAAAGAGGTTCCTCTGGAATGGACTGAGACATCTGGGGGACTCTTGGAATGGTGGCACGACCCTGGAGTTCCTCTCGCCGTTCCTGTTGAGAGGGCCTCCTCTTGAGATGCGACGGGAACGCCGGGAACTCTTTCCCGACGAAGCAGGGAAAGGATCCCTCATCTCGAGCTACGAGGCGGAAACGGGGCTCCTCTGGATGTGGGCGGGACCCTCGTGATTCCTCTCGAGTGGAGACGGGTATGTCGGGGAACTTCTTGATTTGCACCAAGGGTGTGAAGGACCCTTTCGAAGTTCCAGAGGTGAGGTGTGATCAGCCTCGAGACGCCTCAGCGGAAATGGGCCTCATCTCGCCTAGAGGGGAGAACCTCCTGGATTTTCTCGAGTTGCGGCAGGTCTTCTCGAGTTACGACGGGGACCTCAGGGACCCGCTCTGGTGGCCTCAGGAAAGGCCAGTCCCCATGCGAGTTGCTAGGGGACCTCTCGGGATTCCACTCCCGTCCATGCCGGGGCCTCAGTCCTTGTGTGGAGTCGGGGCCGGAACCTGAGGATTCCTCTCCAGTGTTGCCATGGATCTTGGGGTGCTTCTGAGTCTCCCCAGGGGAGTCAGGCCTCGTCTCGAGTGGGGGAATGCACGTGCGCTTTCCTCCCGAGCTGCAGCAGTAGTGTAACGCTTCCTGCCACGTGGATCAAGGGATCTGTGGCTTTCCCTCGAGGCTGTCCCTCGAGGCTTTCCCACGAGGCTTTCCCACAAGGCTGTGCCACGTGCCACCTTGGTGTGAGTCGATCCTCGGCGTGAAAGACGAGCCGGTGAAGGGAAAAGAGGTTCCTGTGGAATGGACTGAGACATCTGGGGGACTCTTGGAATGGTGGCACGACCCTGGAGTTCCTCTCGCCGTTCCTGTTGAGAGGGCCTCCTCTTGAGATGCGACGGGAAGGCCGGGAACTCTTTCCCGAAGAAGCAGGGAAAGGATCCCTCATCTCGAGCTACGAGGCGGAAACGGGGCTCCTCTGGATGTGGGCGGGACCCACGTGATTCCTCTCGAGTGGAGACGGATAGGTCGGGGAACTTCTTGATTTGCACCAAGGGTGTGAAGGACCCTTTCGAAGTTCCAGAGGTGAGGTGTGATCAGCCTCGAGACGCCTCAGCGGAAATGGGCCTCATCTCGCCTGGAGGGGAGAACCTCCTGGATTTTCTCGAGTTGCGGCAGGTCTTCTCGAGTTACGATGGGGACCTCAGGGACCCACTCTGGTGGTCTCAGGAAAGGCCAGTCCCCATGCGAGTTGCTAGGGGACCTCTCGGGATTCCTCTCCCGTCCATGCCGGGGCCTCAGTCCTTGTGTGGAGTCGGGGCCGGAACCTGAGGATTCCTCTCCAGTGTTGCCATGGATCTTGGGGTGCTTCTGAGTCTCCCCAGGGCAGTCAGGCCTCGTCTCGAGTGGGGGCATGCATGTGCGCTTTCCTCCCGAGCTGCAGCAATAGTGTCACGCTTCCTGTCACGTGGATCAAGGGATCTGTGGCTTTCCCTCGAGGCTGTCCCTCGAGGCTTTCCCACGAGGCTTTCCCACAGGGCTGTGCCACGTGCCACCTTGGTGTGAGTCGATCCTCGGCGTGAAAGACGAGCCGGTGAAGGGAAAAGAGGTTCCTCTGGAATGGACTGAGACATCTGGGGGACTCTTGGAATGGTGGCACGACCCTGGAGTTCCTCTCGCCGTTCCTGTTGAGAGGGCCTCCTCTTGAGATGCGACGGGAACGCCGGGAACTCTTTCCCGACGAAGCAGGGAAAGGATCCCTCATCTCGAGCTACGAGGCGGAAACGGGGCTCCTCTGGATGTGGGCGGGACCCTCGTGATTCCTCTCGAGTGGAGACGGGTATGTCGGGGAACTTCTTGATTTGCACCAAGGGTGTGAAATACCCTTTCGAAGTTCCAGAGGTGAGGTGTGATCAGCCTCGAGACGCCTCAGCGGAAATGGGCCTCATCTCGCCTGGAGGGGAGAACCTCCTGGATATTCTCGAGTTGCGGCAGGTCTTCTCGAGTTACGACGGGGACCTCAGGGACCCGCTCTGGTGGCCTCAGGAAAGGCCAGTCCCCATGCGAGTTGCTAGGGGACCTCTCGGGATTCCTCTCCCGTCCATGCCGGGGCCTCAGTCCTTGTGTGGAGTCGGGGCCGGAACCTGAGGATTCCTCTCCAGTGTTGCGATGGATCTTGGGGTGCTTGTGAGTCTCCCCAGGGGAGTCAGGCCTCGTCTCGAGTGGGGGCATGCACGTGCGCTTTCCTCCCGAGCTGCAGCAGTAGTGTCACGCTTCCTGTCACGTGGATCAAGGGATCTGTGGCTTTCCCTCGAGGCTGTCCCTCGAGGCTTTCCCACGAGGCTTTCCCACAGGGCTGTGCCACGTGCCACCTTGGTGTGAGTCGATCCTCGGCATGAAAGACGAGCCGGTGAAGGGAAAAGAGGTTCCTCTGGAATGGACTGAGACATCTGGGGGACTCTTGGAATGGTGGCACGACCCTGAAGTTCCTCTCGCCGTTCCTGTTGAGAGGGCCTCCTCTTGAGATGCGACGGGAACGCCGGGAAATCTTTCCCGACGAAGCAGGGAAAGGATCCCTCATTTCGAGCTACGAGGCGGACACGGGGCTCCTCTGGATGTGGGCGGGACCCTCGTGATTCCTCTCGAGTGGAGACGGATAGGTCGGGGAACTTCTTGATTTGCACCAAGGGTGTGAAGGACCCTTTCGAAGTTCCAGAGGTGAGGTGTGATCAGCCTCGAGACGCCTCAGCGGAAATGGGCCTCATCTCGCCTGGAGGGGAGAACCTCCTGGATTTTCTCGAGTTGCGGCAGGTCTTCTCGAGTTACGATGGGGACCTCAGGGACCCACTCTGGTGGTCTCAGGAAAGGCCAGTCCCCATGCGAGTTGCTAGGGGACCTCTCGGGATTCCTCTCCCGTCCATGCCGGGGCCTCAGTCCTTGTGTGGAGTCGGGGCCGGAACCTGAGGATTCCTCTCCAGTGTTGCCATGGATCTTGGGGTGCTTCTGAGTCTCCCCAGGGCAGTCAGGCCTCGTCTCGAGTGGGGGCATGCATGTGCGCTTTCCTCCCGAGCTGCAGCAATAGTGTCACGCTTCCTGTCACGTGGATCAAGGGATCTGTGGCTTTCCCTCGAGGCTGTCCCTCGAGGCTTTCCCACGAGGCTTTCCCACAGGGCTGTGCCACGTGCCACCTTGGTGTGAGTCGATCCTCGGCGTGAAAGACGAGCCGGTGAAGGGAAAAGAGGTTCCTCTGGAATGGACTGAGACATCTGGGGGACTCTTGGAATGGTGGCACGACCCTGGAGTTCCTCTCGCCGTTCCTGTTGAGAGGGCCTCCTCTTGAGATGCGACGGGAACGCCGGGAACTCTTTCCCGACGAAGCAGGGAAAGGATCCCTCATCTCGAGCTACGAGGCGGAAACGGGGCTCCTCTGGATGTGGGCGGGACCCTCGTGATTCCTCTCGAGTGGAGACGGGTATGTCGGGGAACTTCTTGATTTGCACCAAGGGTGTGAAATACCCTTTCGAAGTTCCAGAGGTGAGGTGTGATCAGCCTCGAGACGCCTCAGCGGAAATGGGCCTCATCTCGCCTGGAGGGGAGAACCTCCTGGATATTCTCGAGTTGCGGCAGGTCTTCTCGAGTTACGACGGGGACCTCAGGGACCCGCTCTGGTGGCCTCAGGAAAGGCCAGTCCCCATGCGAGTTGCTAGGGGACCTCTCGGGATTCCTCTCCCGTCCATGCCGGGGCCTCAGTCCTTGTGTGGAGTCGGGGCCGGAACCTGAGGATTCCTCTCCAGTGTTGCGATGGATCTTGGGGTGCTTGTGAGTCTCCCCAGGGGAGTCAGGCCTCGTCTCGAGTGGGGGCATGCACGTGCGCTTTCCTCCCGAGCTGCAGCAGTAGTGTCACGCTTCCTGTCACGTGGATCAAGGGATCTGTGGCTTTCCCTCGAGGCTGTCCCTCGAGGCTTTCCCACGAGGCTTTCCCACAGGGCTGTGCCACGTGCCACCTTGGTGTGAGTCGATCCTCGGCATGAAAGACGAGCCGGTGAAGGGAAAAGAGGTTCCTCTGGAATGGACTGAGACATCTGGGGGACTCTTGGAATGGTGGCACGACCCTGAAGTTCCTCTCGCCGTTCCTGTTGAGAGGGCCTCCTCTTGAGATGCGACGGGAACGCCGGGAAATCTTTCCCGACGAAGCAGGGAAAGGATCCCTCATTTCGAGCTACGAGGCGGACACGGGGCTCCTCTGGATGTGGGCGGGACCCTCGTGATTCCTCTCGAGTGGAGACGGGTATGTCGGGGAACTTCTTGATTTGCACCAAGGGTGTGAAGGACCCTTTCGAAGTTCCAGAGGGGAGGTGTGATCAGCCTCGAGACGCCTCAGCGGAAATGGGCCTCATCTCGCCTGGAGGGGAGAACCTCCCGGATTTTCTCGAGTTGCGGCAGGTCTTCTCGAGTTACGACGGGGACCTCAGGGACCCGCTCTGGTGGCCTCAGGAAAGGCCAGTCCCCATGCGAGTTGCTAGGGGACCTCTCGGGATTCCTCTCCCGTCCATGCCGGGGCCTCAGTCCTTGTGTGGAGTCGGGGCCGGAACCTGAGGATTCCTCTCCAGTGTTGCCATGGATCTTGGGGTGCTTCTGAGTCTCCCCAGGGGAGTCAGGCCTCGTCTCGAGTGGGGGCATGCACGTGCGCTTTCCTCCCGAGCTGCAGCAGTAGTGTCACGCTTCCTGTCACGTGGATCAAGGGATCTGTGGCTTTCCCTCGAGGCTGTCCCTCGAGGCTTTCCCACGAGGCTTTCCCACAGGGCTGTGCCACGTGCCACCTTGGTGTGAGTCGATCCTCGGCGTGAAAGACGAGCCGGTGAAGGGAAAAGAGGTTCCTCTGGAATGGACTGAGACATCTGGGGGACTCTTGGAATGGTGGCACGACCCTGGAGTTCCTCTCGCCGTTCCTGTTGAGAGGGCCTCCTCTTGAGATGCGACGGGAACGCCGGGAACTCTTTCCCGACGAAGCAGGGAAAGGATCCCTCATCTCGAGCTACGAGGCGGAAACGGGGCTCCTCTGGATGTGGGCGGGACCCTCGTGATTCCTCTCGAGTGGAGACGGGTATGTCGGGGAACTTCTTGATTTGCACCAAGGGTGTGAAGGACCCTTTCGAAGTTCCAGAGGTGAGGTGTGATCAGCCTCGAGACGCCTCAGCGGAAATGGGCCTCATCTCGCCTAGAGGGGAGAACCTCCTGGATTTTCTCGAGTTGCGGCAGGTCTTCTCGAGTTACGACGGGGACCTCAGGGACCCGCTCTGGTGGCCTCAGGAAAGGCCAGTCCCCATGCGAGTTGCTAGGGGACCTCTCGGGATTCCACTCCCGTCCATGCCGGGGCCTCAGTCCTTGTGTGGAGTCGGGGCCGGAACCTGAGGATTCCTCTCCAGTGTTGCCATGGATCTTGGGGTGCTTCTGAGTCTCCCCAGGGGAGTCAGGCCTCGTCTCGAGTGGGGGAATGCACGTGCGCTTTCCTCCCGAGCTGCAGCAGTAGTGTAACGCTTCCTGTCACGTGGATCAAGGGATCTGTGGCTTTCCCTCGAGGCTGTCCCTCGAGGCTTTCCCACGAGGCTTTCCCACAAGGCTGTGCCACGTGCCACCTTGGTGTGAGTCGATCCTCGGCGTGAAAGACGAGCCGGTGAAGGCAAAAGAGGTTCCTCTGGAATGGACTGAGACATCTGGGGGACTCTTGGAATGGTGGCACGACCCTGGAGTTCCTCTCGCCGTTCCTGTTGAGAGGGCCTCCTCTTGAGATGCGACGGGAAGGCCGGGAACTCTTTCCCGACGAAGCAGGGAAAGGATCCCTCATCTCGAGCTACGAGGCGGAAACGGGGCTCCTCTGGATGTGGGCGGGACCCACGTGATTCCTCTCGAGTGGAGACGGGTATGTCGGGGAACTTCTTGATTTGCAGCAAGGGTGTGAAGGACCCTTTCGAAGTTCCAGAGGTGAGGTGTGATCAGACTCGAGACGCCTCAGCGGAAATGGGCCTCATCTCGCCTGGAGGGGAGAACCTCCTGGATTTTCTCGAGTTGCGGCAGGTCTTCTCGAGTTACGACGGGGACCTCAGGGACCCGCTCTGGTGGCCTCAGGAAAGGCCAGTCCCCATGCGAGTTGCTAGGGGACCTCTCGGGATTCCTCTCCCGTCCATGCCGGGGCCTCAGTCCTTGTGTGGAGTCGGGGCCGGAACCTGAGGATTCCTCTCCAGTGTTGCGATGGATCTTGGGGTGCTTGTGAGTCTCCCCAGGGGAGTCAGGCCTCGTCTCGAGTGGGGGCATGCACGTGCGCTTTCCTCCCGAGCTGCAGCAGTAGTGTCACGCTTCCTGTCACGTGGATCAAGGGATCTGTGGCTTTCCCTCGAGGCTGTCCCTCGAGGCTTTCCCACGAGGCTTTCCCACAGGGCTGTGCCACGTGCCACCTTGGTGTGAGTCGATCCTCGGCATGAAAGACGAGCCGGTGAAGGGAAAAGAGGTTCCTCTGGAATGGACTGAGACATCTGGGGGACTCTTGGAATGGTGGCACGACCCTGAAGTTCCTCTCGCCGTTCCTGTTGAGAGGGCCTCCTCTTGAGATGCGACGGGAACGCCGGGAAATCTTTCCCGACGAAGCAGGGAAAGGATCCCTCATTTCGAGCTACGAGGCGGACACGGGGCTCCTCTGGATGTGGGCGGGACCCTCGTGATTCCTCTCGAGTGGAGACGGGTATGTCGGGGAACTTCTTGATTTGCACCAAGGGTGTGAAGGACCCTTTCGAAGTTCCAGAGGGGAGGTGTGATCAGCCTCGAGACGCCTCAGCGGAAATGGGCCTCATCTCGCCTGGAGGGGAGAACCTCCCGGATTTTCTCGAGTTGCGGCAGGTCTTCTCGAGTTACGACGGGGACCTCAGGGACCCGCTCTGGTGGCCTCAGGAAAGGCCAGTCCCCATGCGAGTTGCTAGGGGACCTCTCGGGATTCCTCTCCCGTCCATGCCGGGGCCTCAGTCCTTGTGTGGAGTCGGGGCCGGAACCTGAGGATTCCTCTCCAGTGTTGCCATGGATCTTGGGGTGCTTCTGAGTCTCCCCAGGGGAGTCAGGCCTCGTCTCGAGTGGGGGCATGCACGTGCGCTTTCCTCCCGAGCTGCAGCAGTAGTGTCACGCTTCCTGTCACGTGGATCAAGGGATCTGTGGCTTTCCCTCGAGGCTGTCCCTCGAGGCTTTCCCACGAGGCTTTCCCACAGGGCTGTGCCACGTGCCACCTTGGTGTGAGTCGATCCTCGGCGTGAAAGACGAGCCGGTGAAGGGAAAAGAGGTTCCTCTGGAATGGACTGAGACATCTGGGGGACTCTTGGAATGGTGGCACGACCCTGGAGTTCCTCTCGCCGTTCCTGTTGAGAGGGCCTCCTCTTGAGATGCGACGGGAACGCCGGGAACTCTTTCCCGACGAAGCAGGGAAAGGATCCCTCATCTCGAGCTACGAGGCGGAAACGGGGCTCCTCTGGATGTGGGCGGGACCCTCGTGATTCCTCTCGAGTGGAGACGGGTATGTCGGGGAACTTCTTGATTTGCACCAAGGGTGTCAAGGACCCTTTCGAAGTTCCAGAGGTGAGGTGTGATCAGCCTCGAGACGCCTCAGCGGAAATGGGCCTCATCTCGCCTGGAGGGGAGAACCTCCTGGATTTTCTCGAGTTGCGGCAGGTCTTCTCGAGTTACGACGGGGACCTCAGGGACCCGCTCTGGTGGCCTCAGGAAAGGCCAGTCCCCATGCGAGTTGCTTGGGGACCTCTCGGGATTCCTCTCCCGTCCACGCCGGGGCCTCAGTCCTTGTGTGGAGTCGGGGCCGGAACCTGAGGATTCCTCTCCAGTGTTGCCATGGATCTTGGGGTGCTTCTGAGTCTCCCCAGGGGAGTCAGGCCTCGTCTTGAGTGGGGGCATGCACGTGCGCTTTCCTCTCGAGCTGCAGCAGTAGTGTCACGCTTCCTGTCACGTGGATCAAGGGATCTGTGGCTTTCCCTCGAGGCTGTCCCTCGAGGCTTTCCCACGAGGCTTTCCCACAGGGCTGTGCCACGTGCCACCTTGGTGTGAGTCGATCCTCGGCGTGAAAGACGAGCCGGTGAAGGGAAAAGAGGTTCCTCTGGAATGGACTGAGACATCTGGGGGACTCTTGGAATGGTGGCACGACCCTGGAGTTCCTCTCGCCGTTCCTGTTGAGAGGGCCTCCTCTTGAGATGCGACGGGAACGCCGGGAACTCTTTCCCGACGAAGCAGGGAAAGGATCCCTCATCTCGAGCTACGAGGCGGAAACGGGGCTCCTCTGGATGTGGGCGGGACCCTCGTGATTCCTCTCGAGTGGAGACGGGTATGTCGGGGAACTTCTTGATTTGCAGCAAGGGTGTGAAGGACCCTTTCGAAGTTCCAGAGGTGAGGTGTGATCAGCCTTGAGACGCCTCAGCGGAATTGGGCCTCATCTCGCCTGGAGCGGAGAACCTCCTGGATTTTCTCGAGTTGCGGCAGGTCTTCTCGTGTTACGACGGGGACCTCAGGGATCCGCTCTGGTGGACACAGGAAAGGCCAGTCCCCATGCGAGTTGCTAGGGGACCTCTCGGAATTCCTCTCCCGTCCATGCCGGGGCCTCAGTCCTTGTGTGGAGTCGGGGCCGGAACCTGAGGAATCCTCTCCAGTGTTGCCATGGATCTTGGGGTGCTTGTGAGTCTCCCCAGGGGAGTCAGGCCTCGTCTCGAGTGGTGGCATGCACGTGCGCTTTCCTCCCGAGCTGCAGCAGTAGTGTCACGCTTCGTGTCACGTGGATCAAGGGATCTGTGGCTTTCCCTCGAGGCTGTCCCTCGAGGCTTTCCCACGAGGCTTTCCCACAGGGCTGTGCCACGTGCCACCTTGGTGTGAGTCGATCCTCGGCGTGAAAGACGAGCCGGTGAAGGGAAAAGAGGTTCCTCTGGAATGGACTGAGACATCTGGGGGACTCTTGGAATGGTGGCACGACCCTGGAGTTCCTCTCGCCGTTCCTGTTGAGAGGGCCTCCTCTTGAGATGCGACGGGAAGGCCGGGAACTCTTTCCCGAAGAAGCAGGGAAAGGATCCCTCATCTCGAGCTACGAGGCGGAAACGGGGCTCCTCTGGATGTGGGCGGGACCCACGTGATTCCTCTCGAGTGGAGACGGATAGGTCGGGGAACTTCTTGATTTGCACCAAGGGTGTGAAGGACCCTTTCGAAGTTCCAGAGGTGAGGTGTGATCAGCCTCGAGACGCCTCAGCGGAAATGGGCCTCATCTCGCCTGGAGGGGAGAACCTCCTGGATTTTCTCGAGTTGCGGCAGGTCTTCTCGAGTTACGATGGGGACCTCAGGGACCCACTCTGGTGGTCTCAGGAAAGGCCAGTCCCCATGCGAGTTGCTAGGGGACCTCTCGGGATTCCTCTCCCGTCCATGCCGGGGCCTCAGTCCTTGTGTGGAGTCGGGGCCGGAACCTGAGGATTCCTCTCCAGTGTTGCCATGGATCTTGGGGTGCTTCTGAGTCTCCCCAGGGCAGTCAGGCCTCGTCTCGAGTGGGGGCATGCATGTGCGCTTTCCTCCCGAGCTGCAGCAATAGTGTCACGCTTCCTGTCACGTGGATCAAGGGATCTGTGGCTTTCCCTCGAGGCTGTCCCTCGAGGCTTTCCCACGAGGCTTTCCCACAGGGCTGTGCCACGTGCCACCTTGGTGTGAGTCGATCCTCGGCGTGAAAGACGAGCCGGTGAAGGGAAAAGAGGTTCCTCTGGAATGGACTGAGACATCTGGGGGACTCTTGAAATGGTGGCACGACCCTGGAGTTCCTCTCGCCGTTCCTGTTGAGAGGGCCTCCTCTTGAGATGCGACGGGAACGCCGGGAACTCTTTCCCGACGAAGCAGGGAAAGGATCCCTCATCTCGAGCTACGAGGCGGAAACGGGGCTCCTCTGGATGTGGGCGGGACCCTCGTGATTCCTCTCGAGTGGAGACGGGTATGTCGGGGAACTTCTTGATTTGCACCAAGGGTGTGAAATACCCTTTCGAAGTTCCAGAGGTGAGGTGTGATCAGCCTCGAGACGCCTCAGCGGAAATGGGCCTCATCTCGCCTGGAGGGGAGAACCTCCTGGATATTCTCGAGTTGCGGCAGGTCTTCTCGAGTTACGACGGGGACCTCAGGGACCCGCTCTGGTGGCCTCAGGAAAGGCCAGTCCCCATGCGAGTTGCTAGGGGACCACTCGGGATTCCTCTCCCGTCCATGCCGGGGCCTCAGTCCTTGTGTGGAGTCGGGGCCGGAACCTGAGGATTCCTCTCCAGTGTTGCCATGGATCTTGGGGTGCTTCTGAGTCTCCCCAGGGGAGTCAGGCCTCGTCTCGAGTGGGGGCATGCACGTGCGCTTTCCTCCCGAGCTGCAGCAGTAGTGTCACGCTTCCTGTCACGTGGATCAAGGGATCTGTGGCTTTCCCTCGAGGCTGTCCCTCGAGGCTTTCCCACAGGGCTGTGCCACGTGCCACCTTGGTGTGAGTCGATCCTCGGCGTGAAAGACGAGCCGGTGAAGGGAAAAGAGGTTCCTCTGGAATGGACTGAGACATCTGGGGGACTCTTGGAATGGTGGCACGACCCTGGAGTTCCTCTCGCCGTTCCTGTTGAGAGGGCCTCCTCTTGAGATGCGACGGGAACGCCGGGAACTCTTTCCCGACGAAGCAGGGAAAGGATCCCTCATCTCGAGCTACGAGGCGGAAACGGGGCTCCTCTGGATGTGGGCGGGACCCTCGTGATTCCTCTCGAGTGGAGACGGGTATGTCGGGGAACTTCTTGATTTGCACCAAGGGTGTGAAGGACCCTTTCGAAGTTCCAGAGGTGAGGTGTGATCAGCCTTGAGACGCCTCAGCGGAAATGGGCCTCATCTCGCCTGGAGCGGAGAACCTCCTGGATTTTCTCGAGTTGCGGCAGGTCTTCTCGAGTTACGACGGGGACCTCAGGGACCCGCTCATGTGGACTCAGGAAAGGCCAGTCCCCATGCGAGTTGCTAGGGGACCTCTCGGGATTCCTCTCCCGTCCATGCCGGGGCCTCAGTCCTTGTGTGGAGTCGGGGCCGGAACCTGAGGATTCCTCTCCAGTGTTGCCATGGATCTTGGGGTGCTTGTGAGTCTCCCCAGGGGAGTCAGGCCTCGTCTCCAGTGGGGGCATGCACGTGCGCTTTCCTCCCGAGCTGCAGCAGTAGTGTCACGCTTCCTGTCACGTGGATCAAGGGATCTGTGGCTTTCCCTCGAGGCTGTCCCTCGAGGCTTTCCCACGAGGCTTTCCCACAGGGCTGTGCCACGTGCCACCTTGGTGTGAGTCGATCCTCGGCGTGAAAGACGAGCCGGTGAAGGGAAAAGAGGTTCCTCTGGAATGGACTGAGACATCTGGGGGACTCTTGGAATGGTGGCACGACCCTGGAGTTCCTCTCGCCGTTCCTGTTGAGAGGGCCTCCTCTTGAGATGCGACGGGAAGGCCGGGAACTCTTTCCCGACGAAGCAGGGAAAGGATCCCTCATCTCGAGCTACGAGGCGGAAACGGGGCTCCTCTGGATGTGGGCGGGACCCTCGTGATTCCTCTCGAGTGGAGACGGGTATGTCGGGGAACTTCTTGATTTGCACCAAGGGTGTGAAGGACCCTTTCGAAGTTCCAGAGGTGAGGTGTGATCAGCCTCGAGACGCCTCAGCGGAAATGGGCCTCATCTCGCCTGGAGGGGAGAACCTCCTGGATTTTCTCGAGTTGCGGCAGGTCTTCTCGAGTTACGACTGGGACCTCAGGGACCCGCTCTGGTGGCCTCAGGAAAGGCCAGTCCCCATGCGAGTTGCTAGGGGACCTCTCGGGATTCCTCTCCCATCCATGCCGGGGGCTCAGTCCTTGTGTGGAGTCGGGGCCGGAACCTGAGTATTCCTCTCCAGTGTTGCCATGGATCTTGGGGTGCTTCTGAGTCTCCCCAGGGGAGTCAGGCCTCGTCTCGAGTGGGGGCATGCACGTGCGCTTTCCTCCCGAGCTGCAGCAGTAGTGTCACGCTTCCTGTCACGTGGATCAAGGGATCTGTTTCTTTCCCTCGAGGCTGTCCCTCGAGGCTTTCCCACGAGGCTTTCCCACAGGGCTGTGCCACGTGCCACCTTGGTGTGAGTCGATCCTCGGCGTGAAAGACGAGCCGGTGAAGGGAAAAGAGGTTCCTCTGGAATGGACTGAGACATCTGGGGGACTCTTGGAATGGTGGCACGACCCTGGAGTTCCTCTCGCCTTTCCTGTTGAGAGGGCCTCCTCTTGAGATGCGACGGGAACGCCGGGAACTCTTTCCTGACGAAGCAGGGAAAGGATCCCTCATCTCGAGCTACGAGGAGGAAACGGGGCTCCTCTGGATGTGGGCGGGACCCTCGTGATTCCTCTCGAGTGGAGACGGGTATGTCGGGGAACTTCTTGATTTGCACCAAGGGTGTGAAGGACCCTTTCGAAGTTCCAGAGGTGAGGTGTGATCAGCCTCGAGACGCCTCAGCGGAAATGGGCCTCATCTCGCCTGGAGGGGAGAACCTCCTGGATTTTCTCGAGTTGCGGCAGGTCTTCTCGAGTTACGACGGGGACCTCAGGGACCCGCTCTGGTGGCCTCAGGAAAGGCCAGTCCCCATGCGAGTTGCTAGGGGACCACTCGGGATTCCTCTCCCGTCCATGCCGGGGCCTCAGTCCTTGTGTGGAGTCGGGGCCGGAACCTGAGGATTCCTCTCCAGTGTTGCCATGGATCTTGGGGTGCTTCTGAGTCTCCCCAGGGGAGTCAGGCCTCGTCTCGAGTGGGGGCATGCACGTGCGCTTTCCTCCCGAGCTGCAGCAGTAGTGTCACGCTTCCTGTCACGTGGATCAAGGGATCTGTGGCTTTCCCTCGAGGCTGTCCCTCGAGGCTTTCCCACAGGGCTGTGCCACGTGCCACCTTGGTGTGAGTCGATCCTCGGCGTGAAAGACGAGCCGGTGAAGGGAAAAGAGGTTCCTCTGGAATGGACTGAGACATCTGGGGGACTCTTGGAATGGTGGCACGACCCTGGAGTTCCTCTCGCCGTTCCTGTTGAGAGGGCCTCCTCTTGAGATGCGACGGGAACGCCGGGAACTCTTTCCCGACGAAGCAGGGAAAGGATCCCTCATCTCGAGCTACGAGGCGGAAACGGGGCTCCTCTGGATGTGGGCGGGACCCTCGTGATTCCTCTCGAGTGGAGACGGGTATGTCGGGGAACTTCTTGATTTGCACCAAGGGTGTGAAGGACCCTTTCGAAGTTCCAGAGGTGAGGTGTGATCAGCCTTGAGACGCCTCAGCGGAAATGGGCCTCATCTCGCCTGGAGCGGAGAACCTCCTGGATTTTCTCGAGTTGCGGCAGGTCTTCTCGAGTTACGACGGGGACCTCAGGGACCCGCTCTTGTGGACTCAGGAAAGGCCAGTCCCCATGCGAGTTGCTAGGGGACCTCTCGGGATTCCTCTCCCGTCCATGCCGGGGCCTCAGTCCTTGTGTGGAGTCGGGGCCGGAACCTGAGGATTCCTCTCCAGTGTTGCCATGGATCTTGGGGTGCTTGTGAGTCTCCCCAGGGGAGTCAGGCCTCGTCTCCAGTGGGGGCATGCACGTGCGCTTTCCTCCCGAGCTGCAGCAGTAGTGTCACGCTTCCTGTCACGTGGATCAAGGGATCTGTGGCTTTCCCTCGAGGCTGTCCCTCGAGGCTTTCCCACGAGGCTTTCCCACAGGGCTGTGCCACGTGCCACCTTGGTGTGAGTCGATCCTCGGCGTGAAAGACGAGCCGGTGAAGGGAAAAGAGGTTCCTCTGGAATGGACTGAGACATCTGGGGGACTCTTGGAATGGTGGCACGACCCTGGAGTTCCTCTCGCCGTTCCTGTTGAGAGGGCCTCCTCTTGAGATGCGACGGGAAGGCCGGGAACTCTTTCCCGACGAAGCAGGGAAAGGATCCCTCATCTCGAGCTACGAGGAGGAAACGGGGCTCCTCTGGATGTGGGCGGGACCCTCGTGATTCCTCTCGAGTGGAGACGGGTATGTCGGGGAACTTCTTGATTTGCACCAAGGGTGTGAAGGACCCTTTCGAAGTTCCAGAGGTGAGGTGTGATCAGCCTCGAGACGCCTCAGCGGAAATGGGCCTCATCTCGCCTGGAGGGGAGAACCTCCTGGATTTTCTCGAGTTGCGGCAGGTCTTCTCGAGTTACGACGGGGACCTCAGGGACCCGCTCTGGTGGCCTCAGGAAAGGCCAGTCCCCATGCGAGTTGCTAGGGGACCACTCGGGATTCCTCTCCCGTCCATGCCGGGGCCTCAGTCCTTGTGTGGAGTCGGGGCCGGAACCTGAGGATTCCTCTCCAGTGTTGCCATGGATCTTGGGGTGCTTCTGAGTCTCCCCAGGGGAGTCAGGCCTCGTCTCGAGTGGGGGCATGCACGTGCGCTTTCCTCCCGAGCTGCAGCAGTAGTGTCACGCTTCCTGTCACGTGGATCAAGGGATCTGTGGCTTTCCCTCGAGGCTGTCCCTCGAGGCTTTCCCACAGGGCTGTGCCACGTGCCACCTTGGTGTGAGTCGATCCTCGGCGTGAAAGACGAGCCGGTGAAGGGAAAAGAGGTTCCTCTGGAATGGACTGAGACATCTGGGGGACTCTTGGAATGGTGGCACGACCCTGGAGTTCCTCTCGCCGTTCCTGTTGAGAGGGCCTCCTCTTGAGATGCGACGGGAACGCCGGGAACTCTTTCCCGACGAAGCAGGGAAAGGATCCCTCATCTCGAGCTACGAGGCGGAAACGGGGCTCCTCTGGATGTGGGCGGGACCCTCGTGATTCCTCTCGAGTGGAGACGGGTATGTCGGGGAACTTCTTGATTTGCACCAAGGGTGTGAAGGACCCTTTCGAAGTTCCAGAGGTGAGGTGTGATCAGCCTTGAGACGCCTCAGCGGAAATGGGCCTCATCTCGCCTGGAGCGGAGAACCTCCTGGATTTTCTCGAGTTGCGGCAGGTCTTCTCGAGTTACGACGGGGACCTCAGGGACCCGCTCTTGTGGACTCAGGAAAGGCCAGTCCCCATGCGAGTTGCTAGGGGACCTCTCGGGATTCCTCTCCCGTCCATGCCGGGGCCTCAGTCCTTGTGTGGAGTCGGGGCCGGAACCTGAGGATTCCTCTCCAGTGTTGCCATGGATCTTGGGGTGCTTGTGAGTCTCCCCAGGGGAGTCAGGCCTCGTCTCGAGTGGGGGCATGCACGTGCGCTTTCCTCCCGAGCTGCAGCAGTAGTGTCACGCTTCCTGTCACGTGGATCAAGGGATCTGTGGCTTTCCCTCGAGGCTGTCCCTCGAGGCTTTCCCACGAGGCTTTCCCACAGGGCTGTGCCACGTGCCACCTTGGTGTGAGTCGATCCTCGGCGTGAAAGACGAGCCGGTGAAGGGAAAAGAGGTTCCTCTGGAATGGACTGAGACATCTGGGGGACTCTTGGAATGGTGGCACGACCCTGGAGTTCCTCTCGCCGTTCCTGTTGAGAGGGCCTCCTCTTGAGATGCGACGGGAAGGCCGGGAACTCTTTCCCGACGAAGCAGGGAAAGGATCCCTCATCTCGAGCTACGAGGCGGAAACGGGGCTCCTCTGGATGTGGGCGGGACCCTCGTGATTCCTCTCGAGTGGAGACGGGTATGTCGGGGAACTTCTTGATTTGCACCAAGGGTGTGAAGGACCCTTTCGAAGTTCCAGAGGTGAGGTGTGATCAGCCTCGAGACGCCTCAGCGGAAATGGGCCTCATCTCGCCTGGAGGGGAGAACCTCCTGGATTTTCTCGAGTTGCGGCAGGTCTTCTCGAGTTACGACGGGGACCTCAGGGACCCGCTCTGGTGGCCTCAGGAAAGGCCAGTCCCCATGCGAGTTGCTAGGGGACCTCTCGGGATTCCTCTCCCATCCATGCCGGGGGCTCAGTCCTTGTGTGGAGTCGGGGCCGGAACCTGAGTATTCCTCTCCAGTGTTGCCATGGATCTTGGGGTGCTTCTGAGTCTCCCCAGGGGAGTCAGGCCTCGTCTCGAGTGGGGGCATGCACGTGCGCTTTCCTCCCGAGCTGCAGCAGTAGTGTCACGCTTCCTGTCACGTGGATCAAGGGATCTGTTTCTTTCCCTCGAGGCTGTCCCTCGAGGCTTTCCCACGAGGCTTTCCCACAGGGCTGTGCCACGTGCCACCTTGGTGTGAGTCGATCCTCGGCGTGAAAGACGAGCCGGTGAAGGGAAAAGAGGTTCCTCTGGAATGGACTGAGACATCTGGGGGACTCTTGGAATGGTGGCACGACCCTGGAGTTCCTCTCGCCTTTCCTGTTGAGAGGGCCTCCTCTTGAGATGCGACGGGAACGCCGGGAACTCTTTCCTGACGAAGCAGGGAAAGGATCCCTCATCTCGAGCTACGAGGAGGAAACGGGGCTCCTCTGGATGTGGGCGGGACCCTCGTGATTACTCTCGAGTGGAGACGGCTAGGTCGGAGAACTTCTTGATTTGCACCAAGGGTGTGAAGGACCCTTTCGAAGTTCCAGAGGTGAGGTGTGATCAGCCTCGAGACGCCTCAGCGGAAATGGGCCTCATCTCGCCTGGAGGGGAGAACCTCCTGGATTTTCTCGAGTTGCGGCAGGTCTTCTCGAGTTACGACGGGGACCTCAGGGACCCGCTCTGGTGGCCTCAGGAAAGGCCAGTCCCCATGCGAGTTGCTAGGGGACCACTCGGGATTCCTCTCCCGTCCATGCCGGGGCCTCAGTCCTTGTGTGGAGTCGGGGCCGGAACCTGAGGATTCCTCTCCAGTGTTGCCATGGATCTTGGGGTGCTTCTGAGTCTCCCCAGGGGAGTCAGGCCTCGTCTCGAGTGGGGGCATGCACGTGCGCTTTCCTCCCGAGCTGCAGCAGTAGTGTCACGCTTCCTGTCACGTGGATCAAGGGATCTGTGGCTTTCCCTCGAGGCTGTCCCTCGAGGCTTTCCCACAGGGCTGTGCCACGTGCCACCTTGGTGTGAGTCGATCCTCGGCGTGAAAGACGAGCCGGTGAAGGGAAAAGAGGTTCCTCTGGAATGGACTGAGACATCTGGGGGACTCTTGGAATGGTGGCACGACCCTGGAGTTCCTCTCGCCGTTCCTGTTGAGAGGGCCTCCTCTTGAGATGCGACGGGAACGCCGGGAACTCTTTCCCGACGAAGCAGGGAAAGGATCCCTCATCTCGAGCTACGAGGCGGAAACGGGGCTCCTCTGGATGTGGGCGGGACCCTCGTGATTCCTCTCGAGTGGAGACGGGTATGTCGGGGAACTTCTTGATTTGCACCAAGGGTGTGAAGGACCCTTTCGAAGTTCCAGAGGTGAGGTGTGATCAGCCTTGTGACGCCTCAGCGGAAATGGGCCTCATCTCGCCTGGAGCGGAGAACCTCCTGGATTTTCTCGAGTTGCGGCAGGTCTTCTCGAGTTACGACGGGGACCTCAGGGACCCGCTCTTGTGGACTCAGGAAAGGCCAGTCCCCATGCGAGTTGCTAGGGGACCTCTCGGGATTCCTCTCCCGTCCATGCCGGGGCCTCAGTCCTTGTGTGGAGTCGGGGCCGGAACCTGAGGATTCCTCTCCAGTGTTGCCATGGATCTTGGGGTGCTTGTGAGTCTCCCCAGGGGAGTCAGGCCTCGTCTCCAGTGGGGGCATGCACGTGCGCTTTCCTCCCGAGCTGCAGCAGTAGTGTCACGCTTCCTGTCACGTGGATCAAGGGATCTGTGGCTTTCCCTCGAGGCTGTCCCTCGAGGCTTTCCCACGAGGCTTTCCCACAGGGCTGTGCCACGTGCCACCTTGGTGTGAGTCGATCCTCGGCGTGAAAGACGAGCCGGTGAAGGGAAAAGAGGTTCCTCTGGAATGGACTGAGACATCTGGGGGACTCTTGGAATGGTGGCACGACCCTGGAGTTCCTCTCGCCTTTCCTGTTGAGAGGGCCTCCTCTTGAGATGCGACGGGAACGCCGGGAACTCTTTCCTGACGAAGCAGGGAAAGGATCCCTCATCTCGAGCTACGAGGAGGAAACGGGGCTCCTCTGGATGTGGGCGGGACCCTCGTGATTACTCTCGAGTGGAGACGGCTAGGTCGGAGAACTTCTTGATTTGCACCAAGGGTGTGAAGGACCCTTTCGAAGTTCCAGAGGTGAGGTGTGATCAGCCTCGAGACGCCTCAGCGGAAATGGGCCTCATCTCGCCTGGAGGGGAGAACCTCCTGGATTTTCTCGAGTTGCGGCAGGTCTTCTCGAGTTACGACGGGGACCTCAGGGACCCGCTCTGGTGGCCTCAGGAAAGGCCAGTCCCCATGCGAGTTGCTAGGGGACCACTCGGGATTCCTCTCCCGTCCATGCCGGGGCCTCAGTCCTTGTGTGGAGTCGGGGCCGGAACCTGAGGATTCCTCTCCAGTGTTGCCATGGATCTTGGGGTGCTTCTGAGTCTCCCCAGGGGAGTCAGGCCTCGTCTCGAGTGGGGGCATGCACGTGCGCTTTCCTCCCGAGCTGCAGCAGTAGTGTCACGCTTCCTGTCACGTGGATCAAGGGATCTGTGGCTTTCCCTCGAGGCTGTCCCTCGAGGCTTTCCCACAGGGCTGTGCCACGTGCCACCTTGGTGTGAGTCGATCCTCGGCGTGAAAGACGAGCCGGTGAAGGGAAAAGAGGTTCCTCTGGAATGGACTGAGACATCTGGGGGACTCTTGGAATGGTGGCACGACCCTGGAGTTCCTCTCGCCGTTCCTGTTGAGAGGGCCTCCTCTTGAGATGCGACGGGAACGCCGGGAACTCTTTCCCGACGAAGCAGGGAAAGGATCCCTCATCTCGAGCTACGAGGCGGAAACGGGGCTCCTCTGGATGTGGGCGGGACCCTCGTGATTCCTCTCGAGTGGAGACGGGTATGTCGGGGAACTTCTTGATTTGCACCAAGGGTGTGAAGGACCCTTTCGAAGTTCCAGAGGTGAGGTGTGATCAGCCTTGAGACGCCTCAGCGGAAATGGGCCTCATCTCGCCTGGAGCGGAGAACCTCCTGGATTTTCTCGAGTTGCGGCAGGTCTTCTCGAGTTACGACGGGGACCTCAGGGACCCGCTCTTGTGGACTCAGGAAAGGCCAGTCCCCATGCGAGTTGCTAGGGGACCTCTCGGGATTCCTCTCCCGTCCATGCCGGGGCCTCAGTCCTTGTGTGGAGTCGGGGCCGGAACCTGAGGATTCCTCTCCAGTGTTGCCATGGATCTTGGGGTGCTTGTGAGTCTCCCCAGGGGAGTCAGGCCTCGTCTCCAGTGGGGGCATGCACGTGCGCTTTCCTCCCGAGCTGCAGCAGTAGTGTCACGCTTCCTGTCACGTGGATCAAGGGATCTGTGGCTTTCCCTCGAGGCTGTCCCTCGAGGCTTTCCCACGAGGCTTTCCCACAGGGCTGTGCCACGTGCCACCTTGGTGTGAGTCGATCCTCGGCGTGAAAGACGAGCCGGTGAAGGGAAAAGAGGTTCCTCTGGAATGGACTGAGACATCTGGGGGACTCTTGGAATGGTGGCACGACCCTGGAGTTCCTCTCGCCGTTCCTGTTGAGAGGGCCTCCTCTTGAGATGCGACGGGAAGGCCGGGAACTCTTTCCCGACGAAGCAGGGAAAGGATCCCTCATCTCGAGCTACGAGGCGGAAACGGGGCTCCTCTGGATGTGGGCGGGACCCTCGTGATTCCTCTCGAGTGGAGACGGGTATGTCGGGGAACTTCTTGATTTGCACCAAGGGTGTGAAGGACCCTTTCGAAGTTCCAGAGGTGAGGTGTGATCAGCCTCGAGACGCCTCAGCGGAAATGGGCCTCATCTCGCCTGGAGGGGAGAACCTCCTGGATTTTCTCGAGTTGCGGCAGGTCTTCTCGAGTTACGACGGGGACCTCAGGGACCCGCTCTGGTGGCCTCAGGAAAGGCCAGTCCCCATGCGAGTTGCTAGGGGACCTCTCGGGATTCCTCTCCCATCCATGCCGGGGGCTCAGTCCTTGTGTGGAGTCGGGGCCGGAACCTGAGTATTCCTCTCCAGTGTTGCCATGGATC
Source organism: Budorcas taxicolor (assembly GCF_023091745.1). Lineage (NCBI taxonomy): Eukaryota > Metazoa > Chordata > Mammalia > Artiodactyla > Bovidae > Budorcas > Budorcas taxicolor. The sequence goes on from NW_026291817.1 coordinate 1,019,741, forward strand.
TTGGGGTGCTTCTGAGTCTCCCCAGGGGAGTCAGGCCTCGTCTCGAGTGGGGGCATGCACGTGCGCTTTCCTCCCGAGCTGCAGCAGTAGTGTCACGCTTCCTGTCACGTGGATCAAGGGATCTGTTTCTTTCCCTCGAGGCTGTCCCTCGAGGCTTTCCCACGAGGCTTTCCCACAGGGCTGTGCCACGTGCCACCTTGGTGTGAGTCGATCCTCGGCGTGAAAGACGAGCCGGTGAAGGGAAAAGAGGTTCCTCTGGAATGGACTGAGACATCTGGGGGACTCTTGGAATGGTGGCACGACCCTGGAGTTCCTCTCGCCTTTCCTGTTGAGAGGGCCTCCTCTTGAGATGCGACGGGAACGCCGGGAACTCTTTCCTGACGAAGCAGGGAAAGGATCCCTCATCTCGAGCTACGAGGAGGAAACGGGGCTCCTCTGGATGTGGGCGGGACCCTCGTGATTACTCTCGAGTGGAGACGGCTAGGTCGGAGAACTTCTTGATTTGCACCAAGGGTGTGAAGGACCCTTTCGAAGTTCCAGAGGTGAGGTGTGATCAGCCTCGAGACGCCTCAGCGGAAATGGGCCTCATCTCGCCTGGAGGGGAGAACCTCCTGGATTTTCTCGAGTTGCGGCAGGTCTTCTCGAGTTACGACGGGGACCTCAGGGACCCGCTCTGGTGGCCTCAGGAAAGGCCAGTCCCCATGCGAGTTGCTAGGGGACCTCTCGGGATTCCTCTCCCTTCCATGCCGGGGCCTCAGTCCTTGTGTGGAGTCGGGGCCGGAACCTGAGGATTCCTCTCCAGTGTTGCCATGGATCTTGGGGTGCTTCTGAGTCTCCCCAGGGGAGTCAGGCCTCGTCTCGAGTGGGGGCATGCACGTGCGCTTTCCTCCCGAGCTGCAGCAGTAGTGTCACGCTTCCTGTCACGTGGATCAAGGGATCTGTGGCTTTCCCTCGAGGCTGTCCCTCGAGGCTTTCCCACGAGGCTTTCCCACAGGGCTGTGCCACGTGCCACCTTGGTGTGAGTCGATCCTCGGCGTGAAAGACGAGCCGGTGAAGGGAAAAGAGGTTCCTCTGGAATGGACTGAGACATCTGGGGGACTCTTGGAATGGTGGCACGACCCTGGAGTTCCTCTCGCCGTTCCTGTTGAGAGGGCCTCCTCTTGAGATGCGACGGGAACGCCGGGAACTCTTTCCCGACGAAGCAGGGAAAGGATCCCTCATCTCGAGCTACGAGGCGGAAACGGGGCTCCTCTGGATGTGGGCGGGACCCTCGGAATTCCTCTCGAGTGGAGACGGGTATGTCGGGGAACTTCTTGATTTGCACCAAGGGTGTGAAGGACCCTTTCGAAGTTCCAGAGGTGAGGTGTGATCAGCCTCGAGACGCCTCAGCGGAAATGGGCCTCATCTCGCCTAGAGGGGAGAACCTCCTGGATTTTCTCGAGTTGCGGCAGGTCTTCTCGAGTTACGACGGGGACCTCAGGGACCCGCTCTGGTGGCCTCAGGAAAGGCCAGTCCCCATGCGAGTTGCTAGGGGACCTCTCGGGATTCCACTCCCGTCCATGCCGGGGCCTCAGTCCTTGTGTGGAGTCGGGGCCGGAACCTGAGGATTCCTCTCCAGTGTTGCCATGGATCTTGGGGTGCTTCTGAGTCTCCCCAGGGGAGTCAGGCCTCGTCTCGAGTGGGGGAATGCACGTGCGCTTTCCTCCCGAGCTGCAGCAGTAGTGTCACGCTTCCTGTCACGTGGATCAAGGGATCTGTGGCTTTCCCTCGAGGCTGTCCCTCGAGGCTTTCCCACGAGGCTTTCCCACAAGGCTGTGCCACGTGCCACCTTGGTGTGAGTCGATCCTCGGCGTGAAAGACGAGCCGGTGAAGGGAAAAGAGGTTCCTCTGGAATGGACTGAGACATCTGGGGGACACTTGGAATGGTGGCACGACCCTGGAGTTCCTCTCGCCGTTCCTGTTGAGAGGGCCTCCTCTTGAGATGCGACGGGAACGCCGGGAACTCTTTCCCGACGAAGCAGGGAAAGGATCCCTCATCTCGAGCTACGAGGCGGAAACGGGGCTCCTCTGGATGTGGACGGGACCCACGTGATTCCTCTCGAGTGGAGACGGATAGGTCGGGGAACTTCTTGATTTGCACCAAGGGTGTGAAGGACCCTTTCGAAGTTCCAGAGGTGAGGTGTGATCAGCCTCGAGACGCCTCAGCGGAAATGGGCCTCATCTCGCCTGGAGTGGAGAACCTCCTGGATTTTCTCGAGTTGCGGCAGGTCTTCTCGAGTTACGATGGGGACCTCAGGGACCCGCTCTGGTGGCCTCAGGAAAGGCCAGTCCCCATGCGAGTTGCTAGGGGACCTCTCGGGATTCCTCTCCCGTCCATGCCGGGGCCTCAGTCCTTGTGTGGAGTCGGGGCCGGAACCTGAGGATTCCTCTCCAGTGTTGCCATGGATCTTGGGGTGCTTCTGAGTCTCCCCAGGGGAGTCAGGCCTCGTCTCGAGTGGGGGCATGCACGTGCGCTTTCCTCCCGAGCTGCAGCAATAGTGTCACGCTTCCTGTCACGTGGATCAAGGGATCTGTGGCTTTCCCTCGAGGCTGTCCCTCGAGGATTTCCCACGAGGCTTTCCCACAGGGCTGTGCCACGTGCCACCTTGGTGTGAGTCGATCCTCGGCATGAAAGACGAGCCGGTGAAGGGAAAAGAGGTTCCTCTGGAATGGACTGAGACATCTCGGGGACTCTTGGAATGGTGGCACGACCCTGAAGTTCCTCTCGCCGTTCCTGTTGAGAGGACCTTCTCTTGAGATGCGACGGGAACGCCGGGAAATCTATCCCGACGAAGCAGGGAAAGGATCCCTCATCTCGAGCTACGAGGCGGACACGGGGCTCCTCTGGATGTGGGCGGGACCCTCGTGATTCCTCTCGAGTGGAGACGGGTATGTCGGGGAACTTCTTGATTTGCACCAAGGGTGTGAAGGACCCTTTCGAAGTTCCAGAGGTGAGGTGTGATCAGCCTCGAGACGCCTCAGCGGAAATGGGCCTCATCTCGCCTGGAGCGGAGAACCTCCTGGATTTTCTCGAGTTGCGGCAGGTCTTCTCGAGTTACGACGGGGACCTCAGGGACCCGCTCTGGTAGACTCAGGAAAGGCCAGTCCCCATGCGAGTTGCTAGGGGACCTCTCGGGATTCCTCTCCCATCCATGCCGGGGCCTCTGTCCTTGTGTGGAGTCGGGGCCGGAACCTGAGGAATCCTCTCCAGTGTTGCCATGGATCTTGGGGTGCTTCTGAGTCTCCCCAGGGGAGTCAGGCCTCGTCTCGAGTGGGGGCATGCACGTGCGCTTTCCTCCCGAGCTGCAGCAGTAGTGTCACGCTTCCTGTCACGTGGTTCAAGGGATCTGTGGCTTCCCTCGAGGCTGTCCCTCGAGGCTTTCCCACGAGGCTTTCCCACAGGGCTGTGCCACGTGTCACCTTGGTGTGAATCTATCCTCGGCGTGAAAGACGAGCCGATGAAGGGAAAAGAGGTTCCTCTGGAAAGGACTGAGACATCTGGGGGACTCTTGGAATGGTGGCACGACCCTGGAGTTCCTCTCGCCGTTCCTGTAGAGAGGGCCTCCTCTTGAGATGCGACGGGAACGCCGGGAACTCTTTCCCGACGAAGCAGGGAAAGGATCCCTCATCTCGAGCTACGAGGCGGAAACGGGGCTCCTCTGGATGTGGGCGGGACCCTCGTGATTCCTCTCGAGTGGAGACGGGTATGTCGGGGAACTTCTTGATTTGCACCAAGGGTGTGAAGGACCCTTTCGAAGTTCCAGAGGTGAGGTGTGATCAGCCTCGAGACGCCTCAGCGGAAATGGGCCTCATCTCGCCTGGAGGGGAGAACCTCCTGGATTTTCTCGAGTTGCGGCAGGTCTTCTCGAGTTACGACGGGGACCTCAGGGACCCGCTCTGGTGGCCTCAGGAAAGGCCAGTCCCCATGCGAGTTGCTAGGGGACCTCTCGGGATTCCTCTCCCATCCATGCCGGGGGCTCAGTCCTTGTGTGGAGTCGGGGCCGGAACCTGAGTATTCCTCTCCAGTGTTGCCATGGATCTTGGGGTGCTTCTGAGTCTCCCCAGGGGAGTCAGGCCTCGTCTCGAGTGGGGGCATGCACGTGCGCTTTCCTCCCGAGCTGCAGCAGTAGTGTCACGCTTCCTGTCACGTGGATCAAGGGATCTGTTTCTTTCCCTCGAGGCTGTCCCTCGAGGCTTTCCCACGAGGCTTTCCCACAGGGCTGTGCCACGTGCCACCTTGGTGTGAGTCGATCCTCGGCGTGAAAGACGAGCCGGTGAAGGGAAAAGAGATTCCTCTGGAATGGACTGAGACATCTGGGGGACTCTTGGAATGGTGGCACGACCCTGGAGTTCCTCTCGCCTTTCCTGTTGAGAGGGCCTCCTCTTGAGATGCGACGGGAACGCCGGGAACTCTTTCCCGACGAAGCAGGGAAAGGATCCCTCATCTCGAGCTACGAGGCGGAAACGGGGCTCCTCTGGATGTGGGCGGGACCCTCGTGATTCCTCTCGAGTGGAGACGGGTATGTCGGGGAACTTCTTGATTTGCACCAAGGGTGTGAAGGACCCTTTCGAAGTTCCATAGGTGAGGTGTGATCAGCCTCAAGACGCCTCAGCGGAAATGGGCCTCATCTCTCCTGGAGGGGAGAACCTCCTGGATTTTCTCGAGTTGCGGCAGGTCTTCTCGAGTTACGACGGGGACCTCATGGACCCGCTCTGGTGGCCTCAGGAAAGGCCAGTCCCCATGCGAGTTGCTAGGGGACCTCTCGGGATTCCTCTCCCGTCCATGCCGGGGCCTCAGTCCTTGTGTGGAGTCGGGGCCGGAACCTGAGGATTCCTCTCCAGTGTTGCCATGGATCTTGGGGTGCTTGTGAGTCTCCCCAGGGGAGTCAGGCCTCGTCTCGAGTGGGGGCACGCACGTGCGCTTTCCTCCCGAGCTGCAGCAGTAGTGTCACGCTTCCTGTCACGTGGATCAAGGGATCTGTGGCTTTCCCTCGAGGCTGTCCCTGGAGGCTTTCCCACGAGGCTTTCCCACAGGGCTGTGCCACGTGCCACCTTGGTGTGAGTCGATCCTCGGCGTGAAAGACGAGCCGGTGAAGGGAAAAGAGGTTCCTCTGGAATGGACTGAGACATCTGGGGGACTCTTGGAATGGTGGCACGACCCTGGAGTTCCTCTCGCCGTTCCTGTTGAGAGGGCCTCCTCTTGAGATGCGACGGGAACGCCGGGAACTCTTTCCCGACGAAGCAGGGAAAGGATCCCTCATCTCGAGCTACGAGGCGGAAACGGGGCTCCTCTGGATGTGGGCGGGACCCACGTGATTCCTCTCGAGTGGAGACGGCTAGGTCGGAGAACTTCTTGATTTGCACCAAGGGTGTGAAGGACCCTTTCGAAGTTCCAGAGGTGAGGTGTGATCAGCCTCGAGACGCCTCAGCGGAAATGGGCCTCATCTCGCCTGGAGGGGAGAACCTCCTGGATTTTCTCGAGTTGCGGCAGGTCTTCTCGAGTACGACGGGGACCTCAGGGACCCGCTCTGGTGGCCTCAGGAAAGGCCAGTCCCCATGCGAGTTGCTAGGGGACCTCTCGGGATTCCTCTCCCTTCCATGCCGGGGCCTCAGTCCTTGTGTGGAGTCGGGGCCGGAACCTGAGGATTCCTCTCCAGTGTTGCCATGGATCTTGGGGTGCTTCTGAGTCTCCCCAGGGGAGTCAGGCCTCGTCTCGAGTGGGGGCATGCACGTGCGCTTTCCTCCCGAGCTGCAGCAGTAGTGTCACGCTTCCTGTCACGTGGATCAAGGGATCTGTGGCTTTCCCTCGAGGCTGTCCCTGGAGGCTTTCCCACGAGGCTTTCCCACAGGGCTGTGCCACGTGCCACCTTGGTGTGAGTCGATCCTCGGCGTGAAAGACGAGCCGGTGAAGGGAAAAGAGGTTCCTCTGGAATGGACTGAGACATCTGGGGGACTCTTGGAATGGTGGCACGACCCTGGAGTTCCTCTCGCCGTTCCTGTTGAGAGGGCCTCCTCTTGAGATGCGACGGGAACGCCGGGAACTCTTTCCCGACGAAGCAGGGAAAGGATCCCTCATCTCGAGCTACGAGGCGGAAACGGGGCTCCTCTGGATGTGCGCGGGACCCTCGTGATTCCTCTCGAGTGGAGACCGGTATGTCGGGGAACTTCTTGATTTGCACCAAGGGTGTGAAGGACCCTTTCGAAGTTCCAGAGGTGAGGTGTGATCAGCCTTGAGACGCCTCAGCGGAAATGGGCCTCATCTCGCCTGGAGCGGAGAACCTCCTGGATTTTCTCGAGTTGCGGCAGGTCTTCTCGTGTTACGACGGGGACCTCAGGGACCCGCTCTGGTGGACTCAGGAAAGGCCAGTCCCCATGCGAGTTGCTAGGGGACCTCTCGGGATTCCTCTCCCGTCCATGCCGGGGCCTCAGTCCTTGTGTGGAGTCGGGGCCGGAACCTGAGGAATCCTCTCCAGTGTTGCCATGGATCTTGGGGTGCTTGTGAGTCTCCCCAGGGGAGTCAGGCCTCGTCTCGAGTGGTGGCACGCACGTGCGCTTTCCTCCCGAGCTGCAGCAGTAGTGTCACGCTTCCTGTCACGTGGATCAAGGGATCTGTGGCTTTCCCTCGAGGCTGTCCCTCGAGGCTTTCCCACGAGGCTTTCCCACAGGGCTGTGCCACGTGCCACCTTGGTGTGAGTCGATCCTCGGCGTGAAAGACGAGCCGGTGAAGGGAAAAGAGGTTCCTCTGGAATGGACTGAGACATCTGGGGGACTCTTGGAATGGTGGCACGACCCTGGAGTTCCTCTCGCCGTTCCTGTTGAGAGGGCCTCCTCTTGAGATGCGACGGGAACGCCGGGAACTCTTTCCCGACGAAGCAGGGAAAGGATCCCTCATCTCGAGCTACGAGGCGGAAACGGGGCTCCTCTGGATGTGGGCGGGACCCTCGTGATTCCTCTCGAGTGGAGACGGCTAGGTCGGAGAACTTCTTGATTTGCACCAAGGGTGTGAAGGACCCTTTCGAAGTTCCAGAGGTGAGGTGTGATCAGCCTCGAGACGCCTCAGCGGAAATGGGCCTCATCTCGCCTGGAGGGGAGAACCTCCTGGATTTTCTCGAGTTGCGGCAGGTCTTCTCGAGTTACGACGGGGACCTCAGGGACCCGCTCTGGTGGCCTCAGGAAAGGCCAGTCCCCATGCGAGTTGCTAGGGGACCTCTCGGGATTCCTCTCCCTTCCATGCCGGGGCCTCAGTCCTTGTGTGGAGTCGGGGCCGGAACCTGAGGATTCCTCTCCAGTGTTGCCATGGATCTTGGGGTGCTTCTGAGTCTCCCCAGGGGAGTCAGGCCTCGTCTCGAGTGGGGGCATGCACGTGCGCTTTCCTCCCGAGCTGCAGCAGTAGTGTCACGCTTCCTGTCACGTGGATCAAGGGATCTGTGGCTTTCCCTCGAGGCTGTCCATCGAGGCTTTCCCACGAGGCTTTCCCACAGGGCTGTGCCACGTGCCACCTTGGTGTGAGTCGATCCTCAGCGTGAAAGACGAGCCGGTGAAGGGAAAAGAGGTTCCTCTGGAATGGACTGAGACATCTGGGGGACTCTTGGAATGGTGGCACGACCCTGGAGTTCCTCTCGCCGTTCCTGTTGAGAGGGCCTCCTCTTGAGATGCGACGGGAACGCCGGGAACTCTTTCCCGACGAAGCAGGGAAAGGATCCCTCATCTCGAGCTACGAGGCGGAAACGGGGCTCCTCTGGATGTGGGCGGGACCCTCGTGATTCCTCTCGAGTGGAGACGGGTATGTCGGGGAACTTCTTGATTTGCACCAAGGGTGTGAAGGACCCTTTCGAAGTTCCAGAGGTGAGGTGTGATCAGCCTCGAGACGCCTCAGCGGAAATGGGCCTCATCTCGCCTGGAGGGGAGAACCTCCTGGATTTTCTCGAGTTGCGGCAGGTCTTCTCGAGTTACGACGGGGACCTCATGGACCCGCTCTGGTGGCCTCAGGAAAGGCCAGTCCCCATGCGAGTTGCTAGGGGACCTCTCGGGATTCCTCTCCCGTCCATGCCGGGGCCTCAGTCCTTGTGTGGAGTCGGGGCCGGAACCTGAGGATTCCTCTCCAGTGTTGCCATGGATCTTGGGGTGCTTCTGAGTCTCCCCAGGGGAGTCAGGCCTCGTCTCGAGTGGGGGCATGCACGTGCGCTTTCCTCCCGAGCTGCAGCAGTAGTGTCACGCTTCCTGTCACGTGGATCAAGGGATCTGTGGCTTTCCCTCGAGGCTGTCCCTGGAGGCTTTCCCACGAGGCTTTCCCACAGGGCTGTGCCACGTGCCACCTTGGTGTGAGTCGATCCTCGGCGTGAAAGACGAGCCGGTGAAGGGAAAAGAGGTTCCTCTGGAATGGACTGAGACATCTGGGGGACTCTTGGAATGGTGGCACGACCCTGGAGTTCCTCTCGCCGTTCCTGTTGAGAGGGCCTCCTCTTGAGATGCGACGGGAACGCCGGGAACTCTTTCCCGACGAAGCAGGGAAAGGATCCCTCATCTCGAGCTACGAGGCGGAAACGGGGCTCCTCTGGATGTGGGCGGGACCCTCGTGATTCCTCTCGAGTGGAGACGGGTATGTCGGGGAACTTCTTGATTTGCACCAAGGGTGTGAAGGACCCTTTCGAAGTTCCAGAGGTGAGGTGTGATCAGCCTCGAGACGCCTCAGCGGAAATGGGCCTCATCTCGCCTGGAGGGGATAACCTCCTGGATTTTCTCCAGTTGCGGCAGGTCTTCTCGAGTTACGACGGGGACCTCAGGGACCCGCTCTGGTGGCCTTAGGAAAGGCCAGTCCCCATGCGAGTTGCTAGGGTACCTCTCGGGATTCCTCTCCCGTCCATGCCAGGGCCTCAGTCCTTGTGTGGAGTCGGGGCCGGAACCTGAGGATTCCTCTCCAGTGTTGCCATGGATATTGGGGTGCTTCTGAGTCTCCCCAGGGGAGTCAGGCCTCGTCTCGAGTGGGGGCATGCACGTGCGCTTTCCTCCCGAGCTGCAGCAGTAGTGTCACGCTTCCTGTCACGTGGATCAAGGGATCTGTGGCTTTCCCTCGAGGCTGTCCCTCGAGGCTTTCCCATGAGGCTTTCCCACAGGGCTGTGCCACGTGCCACCTTGGTGTGAGTCGATCCTCAGCGTGAAAGACGAGCCGGTGAAGGGAAAAGAGGTTCCTCTGGAATGGACTGAGACATCTGGGGGACTCTTGGAATGGTGGCACGACCCTGGAGTTCCTCTCGCCGTTCCTGTTGAGAGGGCCTCCTCTTGAGATGCGACGGGAACGCCGGGAACTCTTTCCCGACGAAGCAGGGAAAGGATCCCTCATCTCGAGCTACGAGGCGGAAACGGGGCTCCTCTGGATGTGGGCGGGACCCTCGTGATTCCTCTCGAGTGGAGACGGCTAGGTCGGAGAACTTCTTGATTTGCACCAAGGGTGTGAAGGACCCTTTCGAAGTTCCAGAGGTGAGGTGTGATCAGCCTCGAGACGCCTCAGCGGAAATGGGCCTCATCTCGCCTGGAGGGGAGAACCTCCTGGATTTTCTCGAGTTGCGGCAGGTCTTCTCGAGTTACGACGGGGACCTCAGGGACCCGCTCTGGTGGCCTCAGGAAAGGCCAGTCCCCATGCGAGTTGCTAGGGGACCTCTCGGGATTCCTCTCCCTTCCATGCCGGGGCCTCAGTCCTTGTGTGGAGTCGGGGCCGGAACCTGAGGATTCCTCTCCAGTGTTGCCATGGATCTTGGGGTGCTTCTGAGTCTCCCCAGGGGAGTCAGGCCTCGTCTCGAGTGGGGGCATGCACGTGCGCTTTCCTCCCGAGCTGCAGCAGTAGTGTCACGCTTCCTGTCACGTGGATCAAGGGATCTGTGGCTTTCCCTCGAGGCTGTCCATCGAGGCTTTCCCACGAGGCTTTCCCACAGGGCTGTGCCACGTGCCACCTTGGTGTGAGTCGATCCTCAGCGTGAAAGACGAGCCGGTGAAGGGAAAAGAGGTTCCTCTGGAATGGACTGAGACATCTGGGGGACTCTTGGAATGGTGGCACGACCCTGGAGTTCCTCTCGCCGTTCCTGTTGAGAGGGCCTCCTCTTGAGATGCGACGGGAACGCCGGGAACTCTTTCCCGACGAAGCAGGGAAAGGATCCCTCATCTCGAGCTACGAGGCGGAAACGGGGCTCCTCTGGATGTGGGCGGGACCCTCGTGATTCCTCTCGAGTGGAGACGGGTATGTCGGGGAACTTCTTGATTTGCACCAAGGGTGTGAAGGACCCTTTCGAAGTTCCAGAGGTGAGGTGTGATCAGCCTCGAGACGCCTCAGCGGAAATGGGCCTCATCTCTCCTGGAGGGGAGAACCTCCTGGATTTTCTCGAGTTGCGGCAGGTCTTCTCGAGTTACGACGGGGACCTCATGGACCCGCTCTGGTGGCCTCAGGAAAGGCCAGTCCCCATGCGAGTTGCTAGGGGACCTCTCGGGATTCCTCTCCCGTCCATGCCGGGGCCTCAGTCCTTGTGTGGAGTCGGGGCCGGAACCTGAGGATTCCTCTCCAGTGTTGCCATGGATCTTGGGGTGCTTGTGAGTCTCCCCAGGGGAGTCAGGCCTCGTCTCGAGTGGGGGCATGCACGTGCGCTTTCCTCCCGAGCTGCAGCAGTAGTGTCACGCTTCCTGTCACGTGGATCAAGGGATCTGTGGCTTTCCCTCGAGGCTGTCCCTGGAGGCTTTCCCACGAGGCTTTCCCACAGGGCTGTGCCACGTGCCACCTTGGTGTGAGTCGATCCTCGGCGTGAAAGACGAGCCGGTGAAGGGAAAAGAGGTTCCTCTGGAATGGACTGAGACATCTGGGGGACTCTTGGAATGGTGGCACGACCCTGGAGTTCCTCTCGCCGTTCCTGTTGAGAGGGCCTCCTCTTGAGATGCGACGGGAACGCCGGGAACTCTTTCCCGACGAAGCAGGGAAAGGATCCCTCATCTCGAGCTACGAGGCGGAAACGGGGCTCCTCTGGATGTGGGCGGGACCCTCGTGATTCCTCTCGAGTGGAGACGGGTATGTCGGGGAACTTCTTGATTTGCACCAAGGGTGTGAAGGACCCTTTCGAAGTTCCAGAGGTGAGGTGTGATCAGCCTCGAGACGCCTCAGCGGAAATGGGCCTCATCTCGCCTGGAGGGGATAACCTCCTGGATTTTCTCCAGTTGCGGCAGGTCTTCTCGAGTTACGACGGGGACCTCAGGGACCCGCTCTGGTGGCCTTAGGAAAGGCCAGTCCCCATGCGAGTTGCTAGGGTACCTCTCGGGATTCCTCTCCCGTCCATGCCGGGGCCTCAGTCCTTGTGTGGAGTCGGGGCCGGAACCTGAGGATTCCTCTCCAGTGTTGCCATGGATATTGGGGTGCTTCTGAGTCTCCCCAGGGGAGTCAGGCCTCGTCTCGAGTGGGGGCATGCACGTGCGCTTTCCTCCCGAGCTGCAGCAGTAGTGTCACGCTTCCTGTCACGTGAATCAAGGGATCTGTGGCTTTCCCTCGAGGCTGTCCCTCGAGGCTTTCCCATGAGGCTTTCCCACAGGGCTGTGCCACGTGCCACCTTGGTGTGAGTCGATCCTCAGCGTGAAAGACGAGCCGGTGAAGGGAAAAGAGGTTCCTCTGGAATGGACTGAGACATCTGGGGGACTCTTGGAATGGTGGCACGACCCTGGAGTTCCTCTCGCCGTTCCTGTTGAGAGGGCCTCCTCTTGAGATGCGACGGGAACGCCGGGAACTCTTTCCCGACGAAGCAGGGAAAGGATCCCTCATCTCGAGCTACGAGGCGGAAACGGGGCTCCTCTGGATGTGGGCGGGAACCTCGTGATTCCTCTCGAGTGGAGACGGGTATGTCGGGGAACTTCTTGATTTGCACCAAGGGTGTGAAGGACCCTTTCGAAGTTCCAGAGGTGAGGTGTGATCAGCCTTGAGACGCCTCAGCGGAAATGGGCCTCATCTCGCCTGGAGGGGAGAACCTCCTGGATTTTCTCGAGTTGCGGCAGGTCTTCTCGAGTTACGACGGGGACCTCAGGGACCCGCTCTGGTGGCCTCAGGAAAGGCCAGTCCCCATGCGAGTTGCTAGGGGACCTCTCGGGATTCCTCTCCCGTCCATGCCGGGGCCTCAGTCCTTGTGTGGAGTCGGGGCCGGAACCTGAGGATTCCTCTCCAGTGTTGCCATGGATCTTGGGGTGCTTCTGAGTCTCCCCAGGGGAGTCAGGCCTCGTCTCGAGTGGGGGCATGCACGTGCGCTTTCCTCCCGAGCTGCAGCAGTAGTGTCACGCTTCCTGTCACGTGGATCAAGGGATCTGTGGCTTTCCCTCGAGGCTGTCCCTGGAGGCTTTCCCACGAGGCTTTCCCACAGGGCTGTGCCACGTGCCACCTTGGTGTGAGTCGATCCTCGGCGTGAAAGACGAGCCGGTGAAGGGAAAAGAGGTTCCTCTGGAATGGACTGAGACATCTGGGGGACTCTTGGAATGGTGGCACGACCCTGGAGTTCCTCTCGCTGTTCCTGTTGAGAGGGCCTCCTCTTGAGATGCGACGGGAACGCCGGGAACTCTTTCCCGACGAAGCAGGGAAAGGAATCCCTCATCTCGAGCTACAAGGCGGAAACGGGGCTCCTCTGGATGTGGGCGGGACCCTCGTGATTCCTCTCGAGTGGAGACGGGTATGTCGGGGAACTTCTTGATTTGCACCAAGGGTGTGAAGGACCCTTTCGAAGTTCCAGAGGTGAGGTGTGATCAGCCTTGTGACGCCTCAGCGGAAATGGGCCTCATCTCGCCTGGAGCGGAGAACCTCCTGGATTTTCTCGAGTTGCGGCAGGTCTTCTCGAGTTACGACGGGGACCTCAGGACCCGCTCTGGTGGACTCAGGAAAGGCCAGTCCCCATGCGAGTTGCTAGGGGACCTCTCGGGATTCCTCTCCCGTCCATGCCGGGGCCTCAGTCCTTGTGTGGAGTCGGGGCCGGAACCTGAGGAATCCTCTCCAGTGTTGCCATGGATCTTGGGGTGCTTGTGAGTCTCCCCAGGGGAGTCAGGCCTCGTCTCGCGTGGTGGCATGCACGTGCGCTTTCCTCCCGAGCTGCAGCAGTAGTGTCACGCTTCCTGTCACGTGGATCAAGGGATCTGTGGCTTTCCCTCGAGGCTGTCCCTCGAGGCTTTCCCACGAGGCTTTCCCACAGGGCTGTGCCACGTGCCAGCTTGGTGTGAGTCGATCCTCGGCGTGAAAGACGAGCCGGTGAAGGGAAAAGAGGTTCCTCTGGAATGGACTGAGACATCTGGGGGACTCTTGGAATGGTGGCACGACCCTGGAGTTCCTCTCGCCGTTCCTGTTGAGAGGGCCTCCTCTTGAGATGCGACGGGAACGCCGGGAACTCTTTCCCGACGAAGCAGGGAAAGGATCCCTCATCTCGAGCTACGAGGCGGAAACGGGGCTCCTCTGGATGTGGGCGGGACCCTCGTGATTCCTCTCGAGTGGAGACGGCTAGGTCGGGGAACTTCTTGATTTGCACCAAGGGTGTGAAGGACCCTTTCGAAGTTCCAGAGGTGAGGTGTGATCAGCCTCGAGACGCCTCAGCGGAAATGGGCCTCATCTCGCCTGGAGGGGAGAACCTCCTGGATTTTCTCGAGTTGCGGCAGGTCTTCTCGAGTTACGACGGGGACCTCAGGGACCGCTCTGGTGGCCTCAGGAAAGGCCAGTCCCCATGCGAGTTGCTAGGGGACCTCTCGGGATTCCTCTCCCGTCCATGCCGGGGCCTCAGTCCTTGTGTGGAGTCGGGGCCCGAACCTGAGGATTCCTCTCCAGTGTTGCCATGGATCTTGGGGTGCTTCTGAGTCTCCCCAGGGGAGTCAGGCCTCGTCTCGAGTGGGGGCATGCACGTGCGCTTTCCTCCCGAGCTGCAGCAGTAGTGTCACGCTTCGTGTCACGTGGATCAAGGGATCTGTGGCTTTCCCTCGAGGCTGTCCCTCGAGGCTTTCCCACGAGGCTTTCCCACAGGGCTGTGACACGTGCCACCTTGGAGTGAGTCGATCCTCGGCGTGAAAGACGAGCCGGTGAAGGGAAAAGAGGTTCCTCTGGAATGGACTGAGACATCTGGGGGACTCTTGGAATGGTGGCACGACCCGGGAGTTCCTCTCGCCGTTCCTGTTGAGAGGGCCTCCTCTTGAGATGCGACGGGAACGCCGGGAACTCTTTCCCGACGAAGCAGGGAAAGGATCCCTCATCTCGAGCTACGAGGCGGAAACGGGGCTCCTCTGGATGTGGGCGGGACCCTCGTGATTCCTCTCGAGTGGAGACGGCTAGGTCGGGGAACTTCTTGATTTGCACCAAGGGTGTGAAGGACCCTTTCGAAGTTCCAGAGGTGAGGTGTGATCAGCCTCGAGACGCCTCAGCGGAAATGGGCCTCATCTCGCCTGGAGGGGAGAACCTCCTGGATTTTCTCGAGTTGCGGCAGGTCTTCTCGAGTTACGACGGGGACCTCAGGGACCCGCTCTGGTGTCCTCAGGAAAGGCCAGTCCCCATGCGAGTTGCTAGGGGACCTCTCGGGATTCCTCTCCCGTCCATGCCGGGGCCTCAGTCCTTGTGTGGAGTCGGGGCCGGAACCTGAGGATTAATCTCCAGTGTTGCCATGGATCTTGGGGTGCTTCTGAGTCTCCCCAGGGGAGTCAGGCCTCGTCTCGAGTGGGGGCATGCACGTGCGCTTTCCTCCCGAGCTGCAGCAGTAGTGTCACGCTTCGTGTCACGTGGATCAAGGGATCTGTGGCTTTCCCTCGAGGCTGTCCCTCGAGGCTTTCCCACGAGGCTTTCCCACAGGGCTGTGACACGTGCCACCTTGGAGTGAGTCGATCCTCGGCGTGAAAGACGAGCCGGTGAAGGGAAAAGAGGTTCCTCTGGAATGGACTGAGACATCTGGGGGACTCTTGGAATGGTGGCACGACCCGGGAGTTCCTCTCGCCGTTCCTGTTGAGAGGGCCTCCTCTTGAGATGCGACGGAACGCCGGGAACTCTTTCCCGACGAAGCAGGGAAAGGATCCCTCATCTCGAGCTACGAGGCGGAAACGGGGCTCCTCTGGATGTGGGCGGGACCCTCTTGATTCCTCTCGAGTGGAGACGGCTAGGTCGGGGAACTTCTTGATTTGCACCAAGGGTGTGAAGGACCTTTCGAAGTTCCAGAGGTGAGGTGTGAACAGCCTCGAGACGCCTCAGCGGAAATGGGCCTCATCTCGCCTGGAGGGAGAACCTCCTGGATTTTCTCGAGTTGCGGCAGGTCTTCTCGAGTTACGACGGGGACCTCAGGGACCCGCTCTGGTGGCCTCAGGAAAGGCCAGTCCCCATGCGAGTTGCTAGGGGACCTCTCGGGATTCCTCTCCCGTCCATGCCGGGGCCTCAGTCCTTGTGTGGAGTCGGGGCCCGAACCTGAGGATTCCTCTCCAGTGTTGCCATGGATCTTGGGGTGCTTCTGAGTCTCCCCAGGGGAGTCAGGCCTCGTCTCGAGTGGGGGCATGCACGTGCGCTTTCCCTCCCGAGCTGCAGCAGTAGTGTCACGCTTCGTGTCACGTGGATCAAGGGATCTGTGGCTTTCCCTCGAGGCTGTCCCTCGAGGCTTTCCCACGAGGCTTTCCCACAGGGCTGTGACACGTGCCACCTTGGAGTGAGTCGATCCTCGGCGTGAAAGACGAGCCGGTGAAGGGAAAAGAGGTTCCTCTGGAATGGACTGAGACATCTGGGGGACTCTTGGAATGGTGGCACGACCCGGAGTTCCTCTCGCCGTTCCTGTTGAGAGGGCCTCCTCTAGAGATGCGACGGGAACGCCGGGAAATCTTTCCCGACGAAGCAGGGAAAGGATCCCTCATCTCGAGCTACGAGGCGGAAACGGGGCTCCTCTGGATGTGGGCGGGACCCTCGTGATTCCTCTCGAGTGGAGACGGCTAGGTCGGGGAACTTCTTGATTTGCACCAAGGGTGTGAAGGACCCTTTCGAAGTTCCAGAGGTGAGGTGTGATCAGCCTTGAGACGCCTCAGCGGAAATGGGCCTCATCTCGCCTGGAGCGGAGAACCTCCTGGATTTTCTCGAGTTGCGGCAGGTCTTCTCGAGTTACGACGGGGACCTCAGGGACCCGCTCTGGTGGCCTCAGGAAAGGCCAGTCCCCATGCGAGTTGCTAGGGGACCTCTCGGGATTCCTCTCCCGTCCATGCCGGGGCCTCAGTCCTTGTGTGGAGTCGAGGCCGGAACCTGAGGATTCCTCTCCAGTGTTGCCATGGATCTTGGGGTGCTTGTGAGTCTCCCCAGGGGAGTCAGGCCTCGTCTCGAGTGGGGGCATGCACGTGCGCTTTCCTCCCGAGCTGCAGCAGTAGTGTCACGCTTCCTGTCACGTGGATCAAGGGATCTGTGGCTTTCCCTCGAGGCTGTCCCTCGAGGCTTTCCCACGAGGCTTTCCCACAGGGCTGTGCCACGTGCCACCTTGGTGTGAGTCGATCCTCGGCGTGAAAGACGAGCCGGTGAAGGGAAAAGAGGTTCCTCTGGAATGGACTGAGACATCTGGGGGACTCTTGGAATGGTGGCACGACCCTGGAGTTCCTCTCGCCGTTCCTGTTGAGAGGGCCTCCTCTTGAGATGCGACGGGAAGGCCGGGAACTCTTTCCCGACGAAGCAGGGAAAGGATCCCTCATCTCGAGCTACGAGGCGGAAACGGGGCTCCTCTGGATGTGGGCGGGACCCTCGTGATTCCTCTCGAGTGGAGACGGGTATGTCGGGGAACTTCATGATTTGCACCAAGGGTGTGAAGGACCCTTTCGAAGTTCCAGAGGTGAGGTGTGATCAGCCTCGAGACGCCTCAGCGGAAATGGGCCTCATCTCGCCTGGAGGGGAGAACCTCCTGGATTTTCTCGAGTTGCGGCAGGTCTTCTCGAGTTACGACGGGGACCTCAGGGACCGGCTCTGGTAGCCTCAGGAAAGGCCAGTTCCCATGCGAGTTGCTAGGGGACCTCTCGGATTCCTCTCCCGTCCATGCCGGGGGCTCAGTCCTTGTGTGGAGTCGGGGCCGGAACCTGAGGATTCCTCTCCAGTGTTGCCATGGATATTGGGGTGCTTCTGAGTCTCCCCAGGGGAGTCAGGCCTCGTCTCCAGTGGGGGCATGCACGTGCGCTTTCCTCCCGAGCTGCAGCAGTAGTGTCACGCTTCCTGTCACGTGGATCAAGGGATCTGTGGCTTTCCCTCGAGGCTGTCCCTCGAGGCTTTCCCACGAGGCTTTCCCACAGGGGCTGTGCCACGTGCCAGCTTGGTGTGAGTCGATCCTCGGCGTGAAAGACGAGCCGGTGAAGGGAAAAGAGGTTCCTCTGGAATGGACTGAGACATCTGGGGGACTCTTGGAATGGTGGCACGACCCTGGAGTTCCTCTCGCCGTTCCTGTTGAGAGGGCCTCCTCTTGAGATGCGACGGGAACGCCGGAAACTCTTTCCCGACGAAGCAGGGAAAGGATCCCTCATCTCGAGCTACGAGGCGGAAACGGGGCTCCTCTGGATGTGGGCGGGACCCTCGTGATTCCTCTCGAGTGGAGACGGCTATGTCGGGGAACTTCTTGATTTGCACCAAGGGTGTGAAGGACCCTTTCGAAGTTCCAGAGGTGAGGTGTGATCAGCCTTGAGACGCCTCAGCGGAAATGGGCCTCATCTCGCCTGGAGCGGAGAACCTCCTGGATTTTCTCGAGTTGCGGCAGGTCTTCTCGAGTTACGACGGGGACCTCAGGGACCCGCTCTTGTGGACTCAGGAAAGGCCAGTCCCCATGCGAGTTGCTAGGGGACCTCTCGGGATTCCTCTCCCGTCCATGCCGGGGCCTCAGTCCTTGTGTGGAGTCGGGGCCGGAACCTGAGGGTTCCTCTCCAGTGTTGCCATGGATCTTGGGGTGCTTGTGAGTCTCCCCAGGGGAGTCAGGCCTCGTCTCCAGTGGGGGCATGCACGTGCGCTTTCCTCCCGAGCTGCAGCAGTAGTGTCACGCTTCCTGACACGTGGATCAAGGGATCTGTGGCTTTCCCTCGAGGCTGTCCCTCGAGGCTTTCCCACGAGGCTTTCCCACAGGGCTGTGCCACGTGCCACCTTGGTGTGAGTCGATCCTCGGCGTGAAAGACGAGCCGGTGAAGGGAAAAGAGGTTCCTCTGGAATGGACTGAGACATCTGGGGGACTCTTGGAATGGTGGCACGACCCTGGAGTTCCTCTCGCCTTTCCTGTTGAGAGGGCCTCCTCTTGAGATGCGACGGGAACGCCGGGAACTCTTTCCTGACGAAGCAGGGAAAGGATCCCTCATCTCGAGCTACGAGGCGGAAACGGGGCTCCTCTGGATGTGGGCGGGACCCTCGTGATTCCTCTCGAGTGGAGACGGGTATGTCGGGGAACTTCTTGATTTGCACCAAGGTGTGAAGGACCCTTTCGAAGTTCCAGAGGTGAGGTGTGATCAGCCTCGAGACGCCTCAGCGGAAATGGGCCTCATCTCTCCTGGAGGGGAGAACCTCCTGGATTTCTCGAGTTGCGGCTGGTCTTCTCGAGTTACGACGGGGACCTCAGGGACCCGCTCTGGTGGCCTCAGGAAAGGCCAGTCCCCATGCGAGTTGCTAGGGGACCTCTCGGGATTCCTCTCCCGTCCATGCCGGGGCCTCAGTCCTTGTGTGGAGTCGGGGCCGGAACCTGAGGATTCCTCTCCAGTGTTGCCATGGATCTTGGGGTGCTTCTGAGTCTCCCCAGGGGAGTCAGGCCTCGTCTCGAGTGGGGGCATGCACGTGCGCTTTCCTCCCGAGCTGCAGCAGTAGTGTCACGCTTCCTGTCACGTGGATCAAGGGATCTGTGGCTTTCCCTCGAGGCTGTCCCTCGAGGCTTTCCCACGAGGCTTTCCCACAGGGCTGTGCCACGTGCCACCTTGGTGTGAGTCGATCCTCGGCGTGAAAGACGAGCCGGTGAAGGGAAAAGAGGTTCCTCTGGAATGGACTGAGACATCTGGGGGACTCTTGGAATGGTGGCACGACCCTGAAGTTCCTCTCGCCGTTCCTGTTGAGAGGGCCTCCTCTTGAGATGCGACGGGAACGCCGGGAACTCTTTCCCGACGAAGCAGGGAAAGGATCCCTCATCTCGAGCTACGAGGCGGAAACGGGGCTCCTCTGGATGTGGGCGGGACCCTCGTGATTCCTCTCGAGTGGAGACGGCTAGGTCGGGGAACTTCTTGATTTGCACCAAGGGTGTGAAGGACCCTTTCGAAGTTCCAGAGGTGAGGTGTGATCAGCCTTGAGACGCCTCAGCGGAAATGGGCCTCATCTCGCCTGGAGCGGAGAACCTCCTGGATTTTCTCGAGTTGCGGCAGGTCTTCTCGAGTTACGACGGGGACCTCAGGGACCCGCTCTGGTGGCCTCAGGAAAGGCCAGTCCCCATGCGAGTTGCTAGGGGACCTCTCGGGATTCCTCTCCCGTCCATGCCGGGGCCTCAGTCCTTGTGTGGAGTCGAGGCCGGAACCTGAGGATTCCTCTCCAGTGTTGCCATGGATCTTGGGGTGCTTGTGAGTCTCCCCAGGGGAGTCAGGCCTCGTCTCGAGTGGGGGCATGCACGTGCGCTTTCCTCCCGAGCTGCAGCAGTAGTGTCACGCTTCCTGTCACGTGGATCAAGGGATCTGTGGCTTTCCCTCGAGGCTGTCCCTCGAGGCTTTCCCACGAGGCTTTCCCACAGGGCTGTGCCACGTGCCACCTTGGTGTGAGTCGATCCTCGGCGTGAAAGACGAGCCGGTGAAGGGAAAAGAGGTTCCTCTGGAATGGACTGAGACATCTGGGGGACTCTTGGAATGGTGGCACGACCCTGGAGTTCCTCTCGCCGTTCCTGTTGAGAGGGCCTCCTCTTGAGATGCGACGGGAAGGCCGGGAACTCTTTCCCGACGAAGCAGGGAAAGGATCCCTCATCTCGAGCTACGAGGCGGAAACGGGGCTCCTCTGGATGTGGGCGGGACCCTCGTGATTCCTCTCGAGTGGAGACGGGTATGTCGGGGAACTTCTTGATTTGCACCAAGGGTGTGAAGGACCCTTTCGAAGTTCCAGAGGTGAGGTGTGATCAGCCTCGAGACGCCTCAGCGGAAATGGGCCTCATCTCGCCTGGAGGGGAGAACCTCCTGGATTTTCTCGAGTTGCGGCAGGTCTTCTCGAGTTACGACGGGGACCTCAGGGACCGGCTCTGGTGGCCTCAGGAAAGGCCAGTTCCCATGCGAGTTGCTAGGGGACCTCTCGGGATTCCTCTCCCGTCCATGCCGGGGGCTCAGTCCTTGTGTGGAGTCGGGGCCGGAACCTGAGGATTCCTCTCCAGTGTTGCCATGGATATTGGGGTGCTTCTGAGTCTCCCCAGGGGAGTCAGGCCTCGTCTCCAGTGGGGGCATGCACGTGCGCTTTCCTCCCGAGCTGCAGCAGTAGTGTCACGCTTCCTGTCACGTGGATCAAGGGATCTGTGGCTTTCCCTCGAGGCTGTCCCTCGAGGCTTTCCCACGAGGCTTT